>NC_079193.1:307926180-308226180 GCF_029499605.1 Hyla sarda
AAATGAATAAAAAGCGATCAAAAAGTCTGATCAACACAAAAATGGTACCGATAACAATTTCAGGACACGGCGCAAAAAATTAGTCCTCATACCGGCCTGTAAGTGGAAAAATAAAAGAGTTACAGGGGTCAGAAGATGACAATTTTAAACGTATACATTTTCCTGCATGTAGTTATGATTTTTTTCCGAAGTACGACAATATCCAACCTATATAAGTAGGGTATCATTTTAATCGTATGGACCTACAGAATAAAGATAAGGTGTAAATTTTGACCAAAAAATGCACTGCGTAGAAACGGAAGCCCCCAAAATTTACAAAATGAAATTTTTTCTTCAATTTTGTCGCACAATGATTTTTTTTTCTGTTTCGCTGTGGATTTTTTGGTAAAATGACTAATGTCACTGCAAAGTAGAATTGGTGGCGCAAAATAAGCCATCATATGGATTTTTAGGTGCAAAATTGAAAGCATTATGATTTTTAGAAGGTGATGAGGAAAAAATGAAAATGCAAAAACGGAAAAACGCTGAGTCCTTAAGGGGTTAAAGGGGTTATTTTATGAGGAATACAATGTTTATTTAAAGTTAAGTACCAAATTATAAACATATTTGTGTTATACAAACTTAAAATAATCCAGTGAAGAGTTATAATATTTACTCACATAGTATGGTGCCACCTGGTGTTCCAAGTCAGGCCCGTCGCTAAAGGACAGGCAAACCAAGCAATTGTGGCCCCGGGGCCTAAAGCAAGGCTATAAGACTGCAGCTGCCTGAGCGCTCTATAGAGAGCCATGGGCTACTGCAGCACTCCTGGTCACCTCCCGAGTTCCTCCCCTTCCCTGTAGCATGGCCGAGCTCCTCTTCCTCCTAGCTGTCAGTCCGGCCAGGTACCGAGATTCAGTTTCCTGTTCTCGGCCCGACTGACAGGAAGTGTACACTGAGTGCGCACTTCCTTTCAGTCCGGCCAGGAACAGGAAACTGAATCTCCTGTACCACGCGGTACCCGGACTGAGTGACAGCCAGGAGGTCAAGGAGCTCGGCCACGCTACAGGGTCCATGGAAGGAGCCGGAGGAGGTAACTGAGAACATAGGTAGGGTAGGGAGGGGAAAAAAAGATAGAGGAGGGAAGTAAAAAAAAAACATAGTGAGGGGGAGGGTGGGGGGAGTAAGAAGGACACAGGGAGGGGAAGGGGGAGTAAGAAGGACAGGGGGAGGGGGGAGTAAGAAGGACAGGGGGAGGGGGGAGTAAGAAGGACATGTGGGAGGGGAACAAGAAGGACACAGGGAGGGGGAGGGGGAGGGGGAGGGAGAGTAGTAAGAAGAATATGGGGGAGGAGGAGTAGTAAGAAGAACATAGGGAGGGGGGAGTAGTAGGAAGAAGGACATGGGAAGGGCGGGGAGCAGTAAGAACAAAATAGGGAGGGGGATCTTAAACTGTGTGGCTATGCTGTGGTTCCTGTAGGCTTTGCGTGCGTAAGGTGGCGAGGGGGTGGCTTCCATGTCTATTTTACTTGGGGCCCCCAAATTCCGGACCACCACGGTTTTAGGTCCGGTGGGAAAACCGCATACGGGCAAAAATGAGCCGACCGGAGCCAGCGTTTCATTCCGGTCGGCTCATTGAAATGAATTACATACGGGTGGGATAGAGGAGTGCCCGGTTTTAGCTCCCCCCCAGCCGTATGCGGTCCTGTATGGCTGAAAACGTGATGTGAACCCAGCCTAAGGTATGTTCACACGTACATATTTTCTGCTGGAGATTTGTTTCAACAGATTTTTCTACCCATTGAAGTTAACGGGCAGCAAAATCTGCAGCAAAAATATACACATGTGAATGTACCCTTAAAGGGGTTATCCTGGAATTGAAAAACAGAGCTTATTTCTTTTAAAAACTGCTGCCCGTCTGTCTCCAGGTTGGGTGTGGTTCTGCAGCTCAGTTCCATTGAAGTAAATGGAGCAGAATTGTAATACTACACATAACCTGGAGACAGAAAGGGAGCTGTTTTTGAAAGAAATAAGCTACATTTTTTTTATTTATTCCTGAATGCCACATTCAGGAACCACCCATGCATGGTCTGTGTGGGAAAAATAGAGGTTTATGAATTCATTTATATTTTGAGGTTTATTAATATAAAGTTTTGGTTCCTTTTTTTTATTTTATATATTTTTTTTTTTTGGGGGGGGGGGGGGGGGGGGGTATTCCCCTGGTATTTTAGTATAGTACTTGAAAATGCCAACAAAGAAATACATAGTCTAATGATAATGCCCTAAAATGGGCACTGAATTGCATATATAACAAAGCAACTCGTCTTTTAACTTTCTTTAGATGCCATGTTTTGGCAGTGACCATCCAGCAACACTTTGCTTCCTTTTATAGAAATGCTGCTGGTCTCAGCCTAGCAGTCTTAATCTTATTTAATCTTTTTTTTTTTTTTCAGGCATAAGTTCACAAAGAACATGAAAAAGTTACAAATTACTATTTGATCTATCCTAATATACACGTTCTGAAGCAAACAGAGTTTAACCCTATACTTTACACCTGCTCACAAGATTAGTTAAATCTATATATACACTGCTCAAAAAACTAAAGGGAACACTAAGATAACACATCCTAGATCTGAATGAATGAACTAATCGTATGAAATACTTTCGTCTTTACATTGAAGTTGAATGTGCTGACAACAAAATCACACAAAAATTATCAATGGAAATCAAATTTATCAACACATGGAGGTCTGGATATGGAGTCACACTCAAAATCAAAGTGGAAAACCCCACTACAGGCTGATCCAACTTTGATGTAATGTCCTTAAAACAAGTCAAAATGAGGCTGAGTAGTGTGTGTGGCCTCCACATGCCCGTATGACCTCCCTACAATGCCTGGGCATGTTCCTGATGAGGTGGCGGATGGTCTCCTGAGGGATGTCCTCCCAGACCTGGACTAAAGCATCCTCCAACTCCTGGACAGTCTGTGGTGCAACGTGGTGTTGGTGGATGGAGCGAGACATGATATCCCAGATGTGCTCAATCGGATTCAGGTCTGGGGAACGGGCGGGTCAGTCCATAACATCAATGCCTTCCTTATGCAGGAACTGCTGACACACTCCAGCCACATGAGGTCTAGCATTGCTTGCATTAGGAGGAACCCAGGGCGACCCGAACCAGCATATGGTATCCCAAGGGGTCTGAGGATCTCATCTCGGTACCTAATGGCAGTCAGGCTACCTCTGGCAAGCACATGGGGGGCTGTGTGGCCCCCCATAAGAAATGCCACCCCACACCATTACTGACCCACCGCCAAACTGGTCATCCTGGAGGATGTTGCAGGCAGCAGAACGTTCTCCACGGTGTCTCCAGACTGTCAAGTCTGTCACATGTGCTCAATGTGAACCTGCTTTCATCTGTGAAGAGCAATCTTGGTGTTCTCTGGCAAATGCCAAACATCCTGCACGGTGTTGGGCTGTAAGCGCGTGAGTGGACACATGCAAATTTGTGGCCTGCTGGAGGTCATTTTGCAGGGCTCTGGCAGTGCTTCTCCTTGCACAAAGGTGGAGGTAGCGGTCCTGCTGCTGGGCTGTTGGCCTCCTTCACGTCTCCTGGTAGCCCCTCCATGCTCTGGACACTACGCTGACAGACACAGCAAACCTTCTTGCCACAGCTCGCATTGATGTGCCATCCTGGATGAGCTGCACTACCTAAGCCACTTGTGTGGGTTGTAGACTCCGTCTCATGCTACCACTAGAGTGAAAGCACCGCCAGAATTAAAAAGTGACCAAAACATCAGCCAGGAAGCATAGGAACTGAGAAGTTGTCTTTGGTCAGCACCTGCAGAATCACTCCTCTATTGGGGGTGTCTTGCTAATTGCCTATAATTTCCACCTGTTGTCTGTTCCATTTGCACAACAGCATGTGAAATTGATTGTCAATCAGTGTTGCTTCCTGAGTGGACAGTGTGATTTCACAGAAGTGTGATTGACTTGGAGTTACATTGTGTAGTTTAAGTGTTCCCTTTATTTTTTGTATAAAACTCAATGAGGACATTTATCAATGTTGGTGTAAGGTAGAATAGATTTTACCCCTGTTTGCTTGGTGTATTGTTTGCACAGTTGCTCAAAATTTACCAAAAGGTGCACAGGGCTTGAGAAATTTTGCACAATTATAGAAACCAGTGAGTTGCAGAGATTGGTTTAAGTTTTGCGCTCTAGCATAGACACCTTTGTACGTGTCCTATTAGGTGATGGAGGTTTGCGCAAAAAAAGTAGGCTACTGCAAAAAGTGGGGTACAGTGCATGAAATAGTAGACAATTTTGAAAGATGTTTTACCCAAAAATTGTACAAAAAAATTGCACAAGAAATGCAATTGCTCAAAATTTGCAGTGAGATTTAGAACTTTAAAGGGGTGTAAAGCCAATGATAAATGTCCCCCAATGTATGTGTTAGTATGTGTGTGTGTGTGTGTGTGTGTATGTATGTATATATGTGTGTGTGTGTGTGTGTATGTATGTATGTATATATGTGTGTGTGTATGTATGTATGTATATATGTGTGTGTGTGTATGTATGTATGTATATATGTGTGTGTGTATGTATGTATGTATATATGTGTGTGTGTGTGTGTATGTATGTATATATGTGTGTGTGTGTGTATGTATGTATGTATATATGTGTGTGTGTGTGTGTGTGTGTATGTATGTATGTATATATGTGTGTGTGTGTGTGTGTGTATGTATGTATATATGTGTGTGTGTGTGTGTGTATGTATGTATGTATATATGTGTGTGTGTGTATGTATGTATGTATATATGTGTGTGTGTGTGTGTGTATGTATGTATGTATATATGTGTGTGTGTGTATGTATGTATGTATATATGTGTGTGTGTGTGTGTGTGTGTGTATGTATGTATGTATGTATGTATATATGTGTGTGTGTATGTATGTATGTATATATGTGTGTGTGTGTATGTATGTATGTATATATGTGTGTGTGTATGTATGTATGTATATATGTGTGTGTGTGTGTATGTATGTATATATGTGTGTGTGTGTGTATGTATGTATGTATATATGTGTGTGTGTGTGTGTGTGTATGTATGTATATATGTGTGTGTGTGTGTGTATGTATGTATATATGTGTGTGTGTGTGTGTATGTATGTATGTATATATGTGTGTATGTATGTATGTATGTATATATGTGTGTATGTTCCAGCATCACGTCCAAACGGCTTAAGATATTTTCATGAAACTTGGCACACATGTTACTTATTTGTCAACAACAAACATAGGATAGGTAATTTAACCCTTACCCACCCCCATTTGCGACAGTCAGGGTTTTTGTTTAAAGTCCCATGCAAATCTATGACAAATGTATGTTTCAGCATAACTTCCAAATGGCTGGAGATATTTTGATGAAACTTAGTTCATAGGTTACTTTTATGTGAAGTAAAAATATATGATAGTTAAATTAACCCTAACCTACCCTCTTACGTGAAGGATGGGTCTTTTGTCTTAAGTGCCATGCAAGTTTATAGGACTTCCAGTACCTTACTCCAAGCTTTGTTCTGCATCTCCTGGTGAGTACGTCAGTCCGGCCACACCCCTCCCACATGCCACACTCCATCTCACAAAGCCACACCCACTATTTAAGCCACATCCTTTTTATTTTCTACTTTTTTATGCATTGGTCCAGCTTGCAAGTTATGCCCACTTCCACGAAACCACGTCTCCTTCTATTTTGACGGGATATGGAGGGCGGGAGATGAGGACAGGATATGAGGTCAGGATGGGATATGAGGATGGAATATGAGGAGGGAATATGTGGTCGGGATATGAGGTCGGGATATGAGAATATGGGATAAGGGATATGAGAACGAGATATGAGGTCAGGATATGGAGACAGGATATGAGGATGGGATATAAGGTCTGGATATGAGGATTGGATATGAGGACTGGGATATGAGGACAGAATATGAGGTAAAGAACTAGACATGAGGACATTATATGAGTTCTGGATATGAGAACGGGATATGAGGTCATGTTATTAAGACAGGATATGATGACTGGGATATGAGGACAGAATATGAGGTCGGGATATGAGAACTGGATATGAGGTCATGATATGAGGACAGGATATGAGGACGAGATATGAGGTCAGGATATGAGGACAGGATATGAGGACTGGGATATGAGGACAGAATATGAGGTCGGGATATGAGAACTGGATATGAGGCAAGTACTTCCTCAGTGTAGTATTTGGTGTAACACTTTTTATTTGTACTTACAGATCATACCTATTCTATCTTTTGTTCTGTTTATATTTGCAGTACCAGGATCTGATGACGAAAAAGCTTAATGAAAGATTTTGTTGAGAAATAAACTCTTGGCAGAGAGAAGAGATATTAAAGTAAATAAGAACTTATAATTGGTTTAAATAAAAATAGACTATAACTGTGACATCATAGAGGATACTGTGTTTTCCATTACCAAGAATCAGATAGGTACTGGGTGCTAATGCCAACAGTACAGACTCTGGAGAAATTAAGAACTGTATTCTAGATTTTTGTTATGTTAGAATATTTCCCACTAAGCAACAGTTTTAAATGTAAAATAAATGAATTAACAGGGAGGAAAAAACAACGTCTATGTAGTAGGGACAATAAAGTTCCTTAAGAAGGGTAGCTCCCACCATCCTATTTTTTTTTTTTTTGCATGCCTGTTCCCACCCCCCCGCCCCCCGCTACGGCACTAGCCCATTCCCTCCTCCCTCCCCCCCCCCTGCCCCGCATACCCCGTTCCCTCATTACACTTGCAGTTACTGCAGAGTCCGGCAGCGGGCGTGCAGGAACAGCGGCGGCAACAAGGCGGCGGCGATGTGTGGGAGGAGTGGCCTCTCAGCCAGTGGCCGGGGAGCCAATGCGCTCGTTTCCGCCTGTCTGATTGACAGGCAGGGAGCGAGCGCAGCCTAACTGAAAAAGGACTGATTGCCACCCCAAAATCAGTCCTTTTTCAGTAGCCGGTTTTTAAATGTAAATTAAACCTTTTTAATGAAAAAAATAATAATAAAAGTATATTAGAGATATATTGTAGTACATAAGTACTACAACATATCAAAAAATAAAGTTGGTGACAGTGCCCATTTAAAGGGGTATTCTGCTTGAAATTTTTTTTTTTTTTTACTATTATTAAACTAGTGCCAGAAAGTTAAACAGATTTGTTAATTACTTCTATTAAAAATTCTTAATCCTTCCAGTACTTAAAGAAAGCCTAATCAACTTGTGAATAGGGTGGGGGGAGATATATTAAAACATAACCTTTATTACGTACTTAGATAAGAGCTTGTGAGAACACCTCAAGTGCCGAACATAGAATATGTTCATAAAAGCCAATGTGGGCTCAATTGTTAACCACATGTACAGAGCGATACTCTGTTGCATAAGTAAGTATTGGACCAATGATCTGCCTCAAAGTCTACAATACAAATTCACGAACAGTGCTTTACATAGACAGACCAAGGGGGCTCAATATAGCCTCCCCCTAGTGTGTCCAGTCGTGTCGCATAGTCGCATATGTAGCAATAATGTTGAAAATCATGTATACAAGCAGCCACATAGAAAATCAATAGCAACCAAATAATGGTATTCATGCATAGAAACAAGGCACCCAATGCATTTCTACTGCAGTAGTGCAGCATCCTCAGGGGTAACCAGTGACTATTTAGTATTTAAAATTCTAATAATGCAAAGAGGGTGCTTGTTCAAATAATAAAACAAATTGTGCAAGCAAATCATGTACAGTGGTCCCTCAACATACGATGGTAATCCGTTCCAAATGGACCATCGTTTGTTGAAACCATCGTATGTTGAGGGATCCGTGCAATGTAAAGTATAGGACAGTGGTCTCCAACCTGCAGACCTCCAGATGTTGCAAAACTACAACACCCAGCATGCCCGGACAGCCATTGGCTGTCCGGGCATGCTGGGAGTTGTAGTTTTGCTACATCTGGAGGTCCGCAGGTTGAAGACCACTGGTATTGGAGGTCATACTCATGTGTCCCCGCCGCTCCGGACCGTCACCGCTGCCCTGGATGTCGCCCTCCATCGCTGCCGCCGCGTCCCTGTTGCTCCGGCAAGGCCTCTGCTTCCCCGGCATCCTCGCTCTCTGTCGCCGCCATCACGTCGCTACTATTGGATGACGGGACGGCGTATGAAGCGATGTGATGACGACGATGGAGAACGCCGACGATGCAGGGAATCCCAGAGAGGACGCGCCGGAGCCCCGAGGACAGGTAAGTGATCGTCAGCGGATCACACGGGGCACCGTAAGCGGCTATCCAGTGGCAGCTGAAGCAGTTAGCGCTGCCGGATAGCCGTTTATGTGATGGGCCCGACATACAAAAGCATCGTATGTTGATGCTGCCTTCAACATGCTATGGCCTCTGAGAGGCCATCGTATGTTGAAAAGATCGTATGTCGGGGCCATCGTAGGTCGGGGGGTCACTATATTCAGTATACACCAGAGAACAGCGTTCTCAGGGGATGGCAGCCTTTGATGACAGGTCTGCAATATACAGTGTCCCCTCTGGAGTAACGCTTCACCGTCCGTCTCCAGGCTTAGTCGTCCATGGAAAGAATAGGGCAACAGTTAGAACGTCCGGCATAAAGGTAAGGTGCAGTGTAAACCTGCAGTGACAGGGAGCCGTGACCGCCGGCTTCTCTGCGCTGACGACTTTGAGGCAGATCATTGGTCTGATACTTACTTATGCAACAGAGTACATGTGGTTAACAATTGAGCCCACATTGGCTTTTATGAACATATTCTATGTTCGGCACTTGAGGTGTTCTCACAAGCTCTTATCTAAGTACGTAATAAAGGTTATGCTTTATATGTTATAATACATCTCCCCCACCCTATTCATAGGTTGATTAGGCTTTCTTTATGTTTGATATTTGGGAGTTATATACAAATTATTATTCAGGTTTTTCTGCTGGACCCTTTTAAAACAGCAGATCTTCTTCCTTCCAGTACTTATCAGCTGCTGTTTACTACAGAGGAAGTTATTATCTTTTTGAATTTCCTTTCTGTCTGACCACAGTGCTCTCTGCTGACACCTCTGTCCATGTCAGGAACTTTCCAGAGTAGAAGCAAATCCCCATAGCAAACCTTTCCTGCTCTGGACAGTTCCTGACATGGACAGAGGTGTCAGCAGAGAGCACTGTGGTCAGACAGAAAAGAAATTCAAAAAGAAGAGAACTTCCTCTGGAACATACTACATCTGATAAGTACTGGAAGGATTAAGATTTTTAATAGAAGTAATTTACAAATCTGTTTAACTTTCTGGCACCAGTTGATTTAATAGAAATGTTTTCCAGTAGAGTACCCTTTTAAGGATAATTCCTACCTAAAACATTTATGGCGAGTACACAGGATATGTAATGAATGTTAGACAGATAAGTTAAGGTTCATTGGACCTGACACCAATGTGGAGAATGATCCACTGATTAGGGTCTATTCACATGGCAGTATTTCCGCTTGCAGTATTCCACCTCAAATTAAAGCCCATAGACTTTTATGGTATTTTGCACATTCACACTTCTGAATTTCCGTTTGGGCTTTAATTTGAGGCGGTATTCAACAAGCAAAAATTCTGTAATGTGAATAGACCCTTAAGGTATTTGCTGCATCTGGGTGAATTGGAAGAGAGCTGGTCTGGATACTGAGTTCAGATCAGGGGATCCCACATGAGCTTTCACTCTAGTGGTAGCATGAGACGGAGTCTACAACCCACACAAGGGGCTCAGGTAGTGCAGCTCATCCAGGATGATACATCAATGTGAGCTGTGGCAAGAAGGTTTGCTGTGTCTGTCAGCATAGTGTTCAGAGCATGGAGGCGCTACCAGGAGACAGGCCAGTACATCAGGAGATGTGGAGGAGGCCGTAGGAGGGCAACAATCCAGCAGCAGGACCGCTACCTCCGCCTTTGTGCAAGGAGGAGCAGGAGGAGCACTGCCAGAGCCCTGCAAAATGACCTCCAGCAGGCCACAAATGTGCATGTGTCCACTCAAACGGTCAGAAACAGAATCCATGAAGGTGATATGAGGGCCTGACGTCTACAGGTGGGGGTTGTGCTTACAGCCCAACACCATGCAGGCTGTTTGGCATTTGCCAGAGAACACCAAGATTGGCAAATTCACCACTAACACCCTGTGCTCTTCACAGATGAAAAAAGGTTCACACTGAGCACATGTGACAGATGTGACAGAGTCTGGAGACGCAGTGGAGAACGTTCTGCTGCCTGCAACATCCTCCAGCATGACCAGTTTGGTGGTGGGTGAGTAATGGTGTGGGTTGGCAATTCTTTGGGGTCCGCACCAGTGGCGTACTAAGGGGGGGGCGGGGGTGGGCGGCCCGCCCCGGGTGCCGCTCAAAATGGGGGTGCCAGGGGCGGACTGACCCGCTGCCGCCGCCGCCACCACTACTGAGGATCCGGGACACTCGTCCCGGATCCCCAGCAGACAGCGGTGCCTTCACATAGGCGTGCGCAGCCTATTGCATTAGGATGTGCACCCTAAAGCACAAACTCATGCCGCGCGTGTGCATGCATATATATATATATATATATATATATATATATATATGTATGTATATATATACACACACATACACACAGTTAGTATAGTTCCCCCACATTAGGTGCAGTATAAGTCCCCCCACATTAGGTGCAGTATAGTTCCCCCACATTAGGTGCAGTATAAGTCCCGCCACATTAGGTGCAGTATAATTCCCCCACATTAGGTGCAGTATAAGTATCACCACATTAGGTTGGCAGTATAAGTCCCTGCACATTAGGTTGGCAGTACAGTTCCCCCACATTAGGTTTGCAGTACAGTTCCCCCACATTAGGTTGGCACTACAGTTCCCCCACATTAGGTTAGCAGTACAGTTCCCCCACATTAGGTGCCATTCAGTTCCCCCACATTAGGTGCCACCTAATGTGGGGGAACTGTACTGCACCTAATGTGGGGGAACTGTACTGCACCTAATGAAGGGGAACTGTACTGCACCTAATGTGGGGGAACTGTACTGCACCTAATGTGGGGGAACTGTACTGCACCTAATGTGGGGGAACTGTACTGCACCTAATGTGGGGGAACTGTACTGCACCAGTACAGTTCCCCTACATTAAGTGCAGTACAGTTCCCCCACATTAGGTGTAGTATAGTTCCCCACATTATGTTCAGTACAGTTCCCCTACATTAGGTGCAGTATAGTTCCCCCACATTAGGTGCAGTATAGTTCCCCACATTAGGTGCAGTATAGTTCCCCACATTAGGTGCAGTATAGTTTCCCCACATTAGGTGCAGTACAGTCCCCCCACATTAGGTGCAGTATAGTTCCCCCACATTAGGTGCAGTATATTTCCCCCACATTAGGTGCAGTATAGCTCCCCACATTAGGTGCAGTATAGTTCCCCACATTAGGTGCAGTACAGTTCCCCCACATTAGGTGCAGTACAGTTCCCCCACATTAGGTGCAGTATAGTTCCCCCACATTAGGTGCAGTATAGTTCCCCCACATTAGGTGCAGTATAGTTCCCCACATTAGGTGCAGTATAGTTCCCCACATTAGGTGCAGTATAGTTCCCCACATTAGGTGCAGTACAGTTTCCCCACAGACATACAGCCTTCAGCCATATACAGTGTATGGCTGGAGGCTGTATGTCTGTGTACTGCCCCACTTCAATGTTCCGACCACCGGTCCTCCGGTCCGGGGTCACAATCTACTGCTATGGCCTATAGACCATAGAAGTAGGTCCCGGGACTGGAGGACCGGTGGTCGGAACACTGAAGACGACGTGCTGCCAGCTCGTGTTGGTCACTTACTATTCCGGCCGGCGCGCACATCCTCTTCCTTGAATCTCCGCTCCTCCGTTGCTATGGGCGCACGTACTGACGTATCAGGTGAGCATCCTTTTTTAAATTTTTTTTCTCAACTCTGCATACACCTATGGGGAAGGGGAGGGGGGGGGTTACTCTATATACACCTATGGGGAAGGGGGGGGTGTAGCTGCATATACATATAGGAAAGAGGGGGGTGTAACTGCATATACCTATGGGAAAGGGGGGTGTATCTGCATATACCTATGGGAAAGGGGGGGTGTAACTGCATATACCTATGGGAAAGGGGGGTGTAACTGCATATACACCTATGGGAAAGAGGGGGGCGTGTAACTGCATATACCTATGGGAAAGGGGGGGGTCTAATTGCATATACACCTATGGGAAAGAGGGGGGGTGTAACTGCATATACCTATGGGAAAGAGGGGGGGTGTACCTGCTTATACCTATGGGGAAGAGGGGGGGTTAACTCTGCCTATACCTATGGGGAACGGGGGTGGGGGGACTCTGCTGCCTATACCTAAGGAGAAAGGGGGGTTAACTCTGTTCCTATACCTTTTGGGAAGGGGGTTTAACTCTGCTGCCTATACCTACAGGGAAGGGGGGGCTACCTAACTTTATACCTGGATGCCTAACTACTTACCTACATATCCAGCTACCTAACTATGTACATACCTGGCCTTCATACATGGCTGCCTAACTACCCAGCTAGCCCCCTACCTACCTAACTTGTCACCTACCTACATATCTGGCTTCCTGATCTACCTACCTAGTTACCTATTTACCTGGCTACCTACCTACCTACCTGCCCATTTACTGTGCAGGACACCAAGGAGGGCATTATTACAGTTTGTGGGCCTATAGATGGGAAGATTGTGTAGAGGAGGGCACTGACTATATGCAGAGTCTGACATGTTTTCCCTGCAGATGTTAAGAGATCCACATGGCGGTCTTATCCGGATGGAGAAGAAAAGGAAAGAGGACGCCGCTGATCAGAAAATGCGTAATTGTGAGTCCCAAAATGTAACTGCAATCACTTATATGGTATATACATCCTGTGTACAGCTGATATCTACCGCCACATGGTCCTGTATATAATCACTTATATTGTATACAGATCCTTTATAGTATACTGGTCTGTGTATAGTGGTTTTATTCAGTACAGTATGGCGGTATTATCCAGTTATTGTGTGGTGGTATATATTTATACCCATAGACTGGTTTGAGTGGCATTGGGGCCGCTCTGCCAGTGGGTCTTTCCCCCCCCCCCCCCGTGGGCACTGGTGTTGTGGCGGTGGTGGTCGCCACCCAGTGCTACGCCATTTTATGCTAGGGACGTTAGGGGCCCACTCTAAATAGGTGGCCTTGACGTGGCGAGTGGGCTTGTACTTTTTGATCAAAAATGTATACTAACAACCTGTTAGTTTTTGATATTATGCTGAGAAGCAATCAGATCATTATACAAGATTGTAGATGTGCACCATGTCTGTTTTGTACCCGAATTCACACTGTGTTTTCTATCCCCTCCTATTTTTTGTTTGAACATGTGTCTGCACTCTTCCCCACCCCCTCAGCCCAACCCTATATAAGTAGTAGTTAGCTACACATGGGCCATTTCTTTCCTAGCAGCCTCCCAGTCTGACTGGGAGAGCATGGTAAGTGAGCTATTACACCTTGTTCACACTGGTGTGGTGCTGTGCGGCGTCCGTTGCTGCCGTGTCTGCGGGGAGGTGCAACCCATAGACTGGTTTGAGTGGCATTGGGGCCGCTCTGCCAGTGGGTCGTTTCCCCCCCCCCGCCGCCCAGTGCTACACCATTTAATGCTAGGGATGTTAGGGACCCACTCTAAATAGGTGGCCTTGACGTGTCGGGTGGGCTTGTACTTTTTGATCAAAAATGTATACTAACAACCTGTTAGTTTTTGATATTGTGCTGAGAAGCAATAAGATCATTATACAAGATTGTAGATGTGCACCATGTCTGTTTTCTACCCGAATTCACACTGTGGTATATATTTACTCCTTGTATACCAGTATTATTGGTCATGGAAATTTACCTATGTTAAAGTGTTTCTTACATATATAAATTTTAATTTATTGTGTGTGTGATTTAGGTGGAATAGGGGCGTGGCAGAAGATTGACTTGCTGCAGAGCCTAGTAGGGGCCCTTGCTTTTTTTTGCTCCCCTAGTGTTGTGGCCCCGAGTGTTGTCAGTCCGCTCCTGGGAGGGGGTGTAATTAAGGGGGGAGGAGGGGGTTGTAATTAAGGGGGGGTGCCAAACAAAGGGTCTGCCCCGGGTGCCAAATGCTCTAGGTACGCCCCTGGTCCGCACAGCCCTCCATGTGCTTGCCAGAGGTAGCCTGTCTGCCATTAGGTACAGAGATGAGATCATGTGTGACCTTGTGTGACCATATGCTGGTGCGGTTGGCCCTGGGTTCCTCCTAATGCAAGACAATGCTAGACCTCATTTGACTGGAGTGTGTCAGCAGTTCCTGAAGGCATTGATGCTACGGACTGGCCCACCCATTCCCCAAACCTGAATCCGATTGAGCACATCTTGGACATCATGTCTCGCTCCATCCACCAACGCCACGTTGCACAACAGACTATCCAGGAGTTGGCGGATGCTTTAGTCCAGGTCTGGGAGGACATCCCTCAGGAGACCATCTGCCACCTCATCACAAGCATGCCCAGGCATTGTACGGAGGTCATACGGGCACGTTGATTTCCATTGATAATTTTTGTGTGATTTTGTTGTCATCACATTCAACTATGTAAAGACGGAAGTATTTTATACGATTAGATCATTCATTCAGATCTAGGATATGTTATCTTTGTGTTCCCTTTATTTTTTTAAGCAGTGTATATAAATATATACTAAAGGGGTACTCTGCCCCTAGACATCTTAAACTCTATCCAAAGAATAGGGGATAAGATGTCTGATAGTGGGGGTCCTGCCACTGGGAACCCCCGCAATCTCTCCTAGAGCACCCCCTGTCATCTGGTGCAAGGAGCAAACTTCACTCCGTGCCTGATGACTGGTGATGCAGGGGCCGGAGAATCATGATGTCGTGCCCGGACCACTCAGTGCAAGTCTATGGGAGGGGGTGTGATGTCACAAGGGGGCGGGGCCGTGACATCTCGAGCCTCCGGCCCCTGCATCGCCAGTCATCAGGCATGGAGTGAAGTTCGCTCCATGCACCAGATGACAGGGGGGGCTGCAGGAGAGATCGTGGGGGTTCAACGTAGCAGGACCCCCGCGATCAGACATCTTATCCTCTAACCTTTGGATAGGGGATAAGATGTCTAGGGCTGTAGTACCTCTTTAAGTACAAGACAGATCTAGACTAAATCAGAGTAATACTAAGGATGGGAATGGTAGGTTGGATTTCCTGATAAAACTATATACTCCCTTGCTATAAAGAGCTTCTGCTTGTACATTTACAGTATTACGTATTATACAGTTCTGTTAGATAAGAGGCTTCATACAGTTACACCCAGCTACTCTGGAAGATACATGTTTTGTGTTTGTTATTTTTTAAGACTTATCAAACTAATGTAAAAGGCTCATGTAAAATATATATAAAGTCACAAGAAGGTCAAGACAAAAAAGAGAATGTGTGTATGAGCTGAGACAACACGGTACATTCCTAGCTGAATGGCTGCCAGCTTCCCTTGAGCAGCCAGCCAAGAAAGGAAGTCTGCTGTACCATTAGAGCCTTAAGGGGACTCACCTGGACTGAATAATTCATGCTATATCTCTTATCTTCATCAGTATTGAGCTACAGTAAAGTGGCCGATTTAGGGTTTAACCCTGTCATGCCAGCTCATTTAGTGTCCCCGGCTGCTGTGATCATTATCATAAGCATTACATTAAATGACAGCAGGATTTAGTTTTTAGGCACTTTGTTACTGTGACAAGTTATAGCATGTTTAGTAAATACATTGCAGAACAACCTAAAATAATGCATTTCAATATTATAGAACCAATAGATGCTTTCATCAAGCTCTATACTCCTAAAATTGCACATTTTATACACAAGGGACCATAGTAGACACATGTATTAATACAGCCTGGACTGATCATATTAATAAACAATAATACCAAACCTAATAAACTTCTCTTCTGCAGGAGGTGGGGAGGCTGAACAGCGCATCATATCCAGACTGCACAACCCAAATATTGTGAGTGACTTGGGTTTCGTGCAACTTCATTATAGTTGTGTCTTGGCTGTTAACAAAATAGCCAAATTGCAGGTCAATGGTGGCAAAGACAGTAGGCCCCCATACTGCCTTACATAACAGTTGGCCCCCATGCAGCAGTAGGCCCCACCCCATATAATCCCCATATAGCAGTAGGACCCACCCCAAATAGCCCCCATATAGCAGTAAGCCCCACTCCTATAAAGCCCCCACATAGCAATACACCCCCACCCCAATATAGATCCCATATAGCAGTAGTCCCCCACTCTCAAATAGCCTGATATAGCAGTAGACCCCATCCTCCTACAGCATTAGGCCCCCTACCAAAGTAAATTAGTTACCTCCACCAGCCCCAACTCCACCGCCTGTTCAGCAGTGGCACATTCTCTTCCTCTTTGGCAGGGAGAGGGAGGGACAAGTCAGTTGCAATGTCACTGGAGTGTTTTGTAACAGACGTGCCTGCGCATAGTACATCTGCTAAAAAATCAATTATAGTGGCGATTGCAGCGACGGAATGGCTTCTAGAGGTGAACAACACAGCACTTGGGACTCGCGTCCTGCGAGCTGTGGTTTGGCCGCTCCAGGTGTAACTTGTTGCAAACACAATATAGAACAAGTTATGAGACCTGTCCACACTTTGAAAATTAAGTTTTCCCAGAATGCTTTTATAATTTCAAAGCATCTTATAGGCCGTAAGAACCTGGTTGTGACTGCAACCATTACAATATCCAATGGTGTTCCAATGCCACTGATTTTGGACGTTTACGTATACGCTGATTCTATATTATTGTAAC
Source organism: Hyla sarda (assembly GCF_029499605.1). NCBI lineage: Eukaryota > Metazoa > Chordata > Amphibia > Anura > Hylidae > Hyla > Hyla sarda. The sequence goes on from NC_079193.1 coordinate 307,943,062, forward strand.
GGCGGAATACACAAAATCTTCCTGTTTCAGTCACTTTAGTGGGATCAGTGACGCCTGCACATGCACATACCGAGTTGCCGTCCAACATCCCTGGATCTCTCCCAGCTGCTAATTGAGGTTTCATTGAGACTGTGCACTGTGCGTAACAGCGCCTTCCATCAATGAGCCTGTTGTATTCAGAATCTGGATCAAATGTGCATTCCCTTTTGGTGCCATAAGATGGATTTTGTAGTAGTGTTGCTGAAGAATGCCCGGTGCACACATCTTGATACAGTATGGACTCCATTACTGTCATTCCATTTGGTGTCTGTACAATTACACTTCTCACAGAACAACATCCAGATGAAATGGATATTTTCTTTATCTTTCTTGTTAACAGCTGTGAATTTCCTGTGTAGACTATGTAGATTACAGACGGTTTTCAGGTAGTCCCGGATCTCAGAGGCAAAAAAATGGAAAGGTCACCAACACTGACCCCTTCCACTCTGTACTAAATGCGGTGTTCCTGAATGTTATCCCTGTCTAGAATTTCTAGCATGTTTAGAAGCCTTTCGAACAATTCCATTAAATGTCAACTTTTGAACACCATGTTAGGTACAAAAACTTAGGCTATGTTACAGCGTATCAGGCGCCGATGTCCCACGCCTCATCCCAGTAGAGAAGCAGTGCAGATGAAGAGAGGTAAACCCTGTGATGGGAAAACCCCTTTAAGGGTACGTTCACACTACGGAATTGCCGCGGAATTTCCGGGCGGAATTCCAAGGGCGCAATTCCGCGGTGTGAACTTTAACATTAGTGTGAACGGGTCTCGTTCACACTGCGGAATTTCAGCGACGAACATGTTCATTCTTTGTGCGGAATCCGCGAGTGGACCATAGCCGTCAATGGTGACGGCTCAGTGCCCCGCGGCCCTAGCGCCGAAGTATTCGGCCAGGCGGAATCTCCACTCGCTGAATTCGGCGAGCGGAGATTCCGCAGTGTGAACGAGCCCTAAGGATACAGCTAGTTAATTTGTAGCGCTTGTTTTTTATTTTCTAGACTTTGTAATAATAAAGTCTAGCAAAAAAATTTATAACACAAATGTAACAAAAATGTACTGTAAAATGAAAAAAAATTTGTAATTGTAATTTTTGGAGGGGGGAGTTCCCTTTTACACCATTGGCCATGCGGTAAAACTAGAATGTTGCATAAATAAGTAAGTAAATAAATAAACAATGATTCTGGCCTCCTTCCCTTCTTCTGCACTAAGATCTACAGTGGGGGTATTTTTGTACAATTTTACTGGGGTAGAGGGGACTTTTTAAGCACTTTTTATAAAAAAAATTCTGGGATGTGATGTCACAACAAAAATCTCCAATTGTGTCTCTAGGCATATTTTTTTGTTCATTTATGCCACTCACATTGCAGGATCAATAATGTTTTATCTTAATATTTTGAAAATATCTACATGCAATGATAGTATGTAACAAAATTTTTTAGTTTTGAAAATCAAAAAAGGGAGAAAAAATAAGCTACCGTGCACTCACCTCTAAAACTTCAACACTTTATACCAACATTTAAAAGGCAGGCAAGATAGTGGCAGAGTAGAACGGAAAAAAACCACCGCAGCATAGCCGGGCGTGCACGAGGCAACGGAGCCTGAAGGCCAGAGGAAGCGGGGAATACAGCGAAACGACTCCGTTGCCTCGTGCACGCCCGGCTATCCTGCGGCATTTTTTTCCGTTCTACTCTGCCACTATCTTGCCTGCCTTTTAAATGTTGGAATAAAGTATTGAAGTTTTAGAGGTGAGTGCACAATAGCTTATTTTTTCTCCCTTTTTTGATAACCTTTTCATGCTAAATTTTCCCAGCTCCTTGCACCCCTCATTGTCTGCTCCGGCTCCCCGCTCCAGTATCTAATGTTTAGCGTCCAGTGGTGCCACCCTCGTCTTTCCTCTATAGTGCCATTTTTCTTGTTTTGATTTTGTTACTTGATTAAAAGGAGTTCCATTTAATTGGGGGTGATTTTATTTATTTTTACATTTTTTTTGTAAAACTTTCTAGTTCCACCTAGAGGATGTTTATAAACAACTACATCCAAATATATATCACTGAGTCCCAAAAACATAATTTATTAAATTCCTATAAAATCTTCCAAATCAAAAAGGACCACCTGCATGCTACACCTAGCTGTGCAGACTTATGATAAACATAACCAAAAATAAAAAATATTCATGACATCACCCAGGTCAACCAAATACCCAGGATGTCACATATAGTATCAAGTGAAGATTTGGATGAACTTAATGGAACAGAGTGGGGTTTTAGGGTTAAAAAAATGGAAAGGGAGGGCCTATAAAGCAGATGGCCCCTACCTACGATGCCCTATAATCCAATCCCTTCTAACTTCTATCCCTGAACCTAGTCAGAGTCAGTGCCCTTACATGGGTGGCCCCCGCACCCGAACCTACCCCTATCCACTCCTAACATCGCCTTAAGTAAACCACAAGGTAGGGGGAAAAAACCTCTCTGTCTCACTATAACTGGATTCTACCTACCTCTTTTGGATAGGAGAAAGTAAAATACCTGGCCTATTGCTATTTATTAGAGTCATTTGCCCCACTTCAGCAGGATATGCTCATAATATGGCCAATGATTATAGATAAGAACCCATATTGAGCAGACGTCCAAATAGTCCAGCAATGAACAATTCATGTAGTTAAAGGTCAATAGTCAAGAAAGGTATAACAAAAATCAACCAAAGGAATGGCAAATACTGTACTAGAACAAATCATAGATGCATAGATGCCCATGCAGCCCCTGGAAAATCTACCATGTTAGATAACACAGTCACATCCTTATACAGTGTAACAGTTGTTGCAGAAACCATAAACCTAAATTTGTGGTTAAAATAAACAACTCAGTGATAAAGTAACACAAAGATGAAAACATATTCATTTATTCAGTAATCTGTATCCTGGGTGTCAAAGCATGTCCAGCCTCCCAGCTTATCAGGGGACGATAAGGTGCTATGATGTAACATGTTGACTGGCGGTGCGGCGATCGAGTACAGCAACATCTGTGCTGTGCCTCCACACAATCTTGTCTCTGAGCTCTACAGGCAGTCCTTTCCTGCCTCATGACTTTGTTTTTGCTCTGTTATGCATTGTCAGCTATGAGACGTTATATAGACAGGGGTATGTCTTTCCAAAGCCTTTTGTTGTCTGGGCATGCTGGGAATTGTAGTTTTGCAACAGCTGGAGGCACCCTGGTTAGGAAACACTGCTATAGAGCATAAACTATATTTTACTTCAGTGGTCTCCAACCTGCGGACCTCCAGATGTTGCAAAACTACAACTCCCAGCATGCCCGGACAGCCGTTGGCTGTCCGGGCATGCTGGGAGTTGTAGTTTTGCAACATCTGGAGGTCCGCAGGTTGTACTCACATTTCTGTATAGCTAATAGTAAATGTGAGGCTTGTATGCCATCTGCTGGTTACATGTGTAAATGCAACTACCACACAATTAAAATGTACTGCAAGGAAAAACATACAATTTGGTTTAGGAAAAGATTGGCTATTTTTAATAGTTCATAAAAATGCAAATAAACACATCCTAAAGGGATGTATAAGCTCAGTCAGTAAAATATTACTTAGGATGTCTTGTGCAGCAGCATACCATTATATCTATTAAAGGGGTACTCCGGTGAAAACCTTTTTTCTTTTAACCCCTTAAGGGCCAAGCATTTTTCTGTTTTTACACTTTTGTTTTTTTCCTCCTTACCTTTTAAAAATCATAACCCTTTCAATTTTGCACCTAAAAATCCATATGAGGGCTTATTTTTTGCGCCACCAATTCTACTTTGGAATGACATCAGTCATTTTACACAAACATTTATGGCGAAACGGGAAGAAAAATCATTGTGCGGGAAGAAAAAGCATTGAAGAAAAAACACAATTTTGTAAATTTTGGGGGCTTCTGTTTCTAGGCAGTAAATTTTTTGGTAAAAATGACACTTTATCTTTATTCTGTAGGTCCATATGATTAAAATGATCCCCTACTTATATAGGTTTGATTTCATCGTACTTCTGGAAAAAATCATAACTACATGCAGGAAAATTTATACATTTAAAATCGTCCTTTTCTGACCCCTATAACTTTTTTATTTTTCCATGTACGGAGTGGTTTGAGGGCTAATTGTTTGCGCCGTGATCTGAAGTTTTAATCGGTACCATTTTCATTTTGATTGGACTTCTTGATCGCTTTTTATTCCTTTTTTTATGGTATGAAAAGTGACCAAAAATACGCTATTTTGGTCTTTGGAATTTTTTTGCGTGTACGCCATTGACCGTGCGGTTTAATCAATGATATATTTTTATAGTTCAGACATTTACGCAAGCGGCGATACCACATATGTTTATTTTTATTATGGTTACATATTTTTAATATGGAATTTGGGAAAAGGGGGGTGATTTAAACTTTTAATAAGGAAGGGGTTAATGTGTGTGTTTTTAAACTTTTTTTTTTACACTTTTAGTCCCCTTATGGGACTTTTAGGAGGAATCATTAGATTCCTCATACAGATCATTGTGGTTTCATAAAACCACAATGATCTGTGTGCTCTGCGCTCGATTGATAAAGCCTGGCCCTGCCAGGCTTTATCATTCAGAGCACCGGAGCCACCGCAGCAGGAGAGGTAAGCCCTCAGGCTACCTCAGTAGTGGATCGCTCCCCCACGATCGCGCTGCGGGGGGGCGATACACCCCACTGGACCACCAGGGACTTAATAAAGGCATCTTTAGACGCCGCTGTCAACTTTGACAGCGGCGATCTAAAGGGTTAATAGCCGCCCGCGGCAATCGCCGCATGTCGGCTATTAACGCCAGCCCCCAGCAACAGGAATCAGCTGGGTGCTGGCCGGTATGACGCGGGCTCGAGTCGGGAGTCCGCGTCATACCCCGGTAACGGCCATTGGACGAGTATAGACGTCCATGGTCGTTATCGGGTTAAATCAACTGGTGGCAGAAAGTTAAACATATTTGTAAATTACTTCTATTAAAAAATCTTAATCCTTCCTGTACTTATTAGCTGCTGAATACTACAGAGGAAATTCTTTTCTTTTTGGAATGCTCTCTGATCATGACCACAGTTCTCTCTGCTGACATTATTATAATAATAATAACGCTTTATTAATTGTTGTCCTTAGTGGAATTTGAACCCAAGTCCCCAGCACTGAAAGGCAGCAGTGCTAACCACTGAGCCACCATGCTGCCTTAGCATTCATTTGCTATGCATGGTTGCTAAAATGGACAGAGATGTCAGCAGAGAGCACTGTGTTCGTGATGTCATCAGTGTTCCAAAAAGAAAGGAATTTCCTCTGTAGCATTCAGCAGCTAATAAGTACTGGAAGGATTAAGATTTTTTAATAGAAGTAATTTACAAATATGTTTAACTTTCTGCCACCAGTTGATTTAAAAGAAAAAAGGTTTTCACCGGAGTGCCCCTTTAATAGTGCTGAAATACATAGTAGGAAACACCATCAATAAACAGCAGCATGCTGATGGTTTCCTTTAAAAAATGTGTTTTCTGTTTCTAAACAGTACAAAGTAACTGAAACTAATTAAAAAAAAAAACAACAAAAAAAGGTCAGGAATATATTACAAGGGTGTGGGATCTTCTAGATTTGGCCAAATGAACTTTCTTACTGATTATTGTATATAGAATCATCATCCTTAATACTGTTACATATCTCTGTGTATATGGTATGTATGAATTATGGCCCAGTGTTCAGCTATGAATAATCCAAATATGCAGTCATCAAAGCGATAAAAGCTTTCTTATTGTTCTTCTTTTTTCCCTTTAAGTTTTCTCAGGTTCTCATGACGTATTGTCTCATTTTCAAAGGAAGCAATTGCTGACAGTCTCTGAATATATGGAATGGAAGCTCCATTGAGTGGATCCAAGTAACCTGAAAAGACTGAGTGCAAAAATCCTTAATATAGGAAAATATTTCTGTTCAATAAATGGAGTTCTGAAAATCATGGAAACATTAAAGAGTACCGGTCACCAACTAAAACTTTTAATATATTGTTCCTTGTGTAATTAGCAGACACTTTCCCATTCACTTTATTTTAAAATTATCAATATAAATATGTTTAAAATGTAATAGAAAAAATGGCCACTAGGTGGCTCTGTTCTGTTCCTTGTCACAATTAATACAGCGAGTTTGGTTTCCTCCCGGCCTGGCAGGAGTCCAAACTCAGGAAGTATTTCTCTGCACTGAGCTTGATTGACAGCTGCACAGAAAGTGAAAGCTCCACAGATTCTCACAGAAATCTGCACAGACTGAAACATGCACAGGTGAGGTTTTCTATCCATCCCAGTTCTGCAACCATGTGATGGCGGAAGTGGTCCCCCAGCAGGCTTCAGTGATGTCATATCTGCTGGCAAACTCCCACTTTCTCCTGCTGGGAAATTGCACTATGTGAGTGAGAAGAAAGGTAAGATACACAGCTTTTGAAAGCTCCAAAAAAAAATTAAAGGGTGGGAGGGGTGTTAGGAGTAGTTAGGGAACATAGCCCAAGTTAATTTAGAACAGTTTCAGGTACTTTTTAAAGGGGGGGGGGGTTATCTCTTTAAATTGTTTAAGCCCCCTTAAAATATAACAACTGTACTCTAATATCTACAATTCAATGCTGGAACACTGCCCCCCTGTGGACAAGAATATGAATTTGAAGAGAATGTTTGATTTTCAAACAAAAACAATGGAGAGGTTTATCAATGCAATAACATCGGTTTATATAATCCAACTAAAAGAAATACCATTTATAAAAGGGGTTCTTCCATCTGGAGGACGTATCCTGCTTTTTGCAGATGACCAATTGAAGTCAATAGTCACTATGTAATATTTATGTCCCCTGTGGCGGTGCTGTAATGTATCTAAATGTTTACTGCAAGGTTTCTAAATTATAGCTGATTTTATCCACAATTTAGTAGAACTAATAAACAGGAACCTTTAACGCTTCAAAAAATATTTATAATGGGCTATAAATAGTCTAATCTCTACCCAAGTGCTGCATCTCCCAGAATACTGTATGGTATGCGCATCTATGGCCAGTTGTAAAACACTGTTAGGATGGATTAAAGTGCTACTCCACTGCTCCAGCGTTCAGAACTTTTTTTTCTGAATGTTGGGTGCAGGCTGGTAGGGGGGATTGTGACCCCCCCCCCCCCCCCCCCTCCCCATAGACTTGCATTGAGGGTGCGTGGCACAACATCACGAGCGGCGGGGCCATGATGGCACGATCCCTGCACCCAGCTTTCGGAAAAAAAACATTCCAAACGCTGAAGCAGTGGAGTACTCCTTTAACACTGGGACTGTGTCCTCTGTGACAAGTGTATATTGGCAACTTTCAGGATGGAATGCCAACTTCTACGTGCATGGATAGGCATGAGCCCCACTGACTTCAATGGCCTAAATAGCCACTAGCTGACTAAGCTTAAGCCATTGGAGTCAACAGGGCCTGTATATACGGCATCCCACATACTACTAAATCTTCACTACAAATAAGAGTCAGCTTTTAATGAAAACCTGAGCAATTTTCTATTATACTTTCTGTATAAAATCTGCATTTTTTCAAGATAGACCGACACACCAAAAAGGGTCAAAAATAGAAGGGGAGTTGCTTTGTGGGTGGGGGGGGGGGGTGATTTATGGAGGGGGGTGGCATGCAGGTCAGACCGATACATTTACCTGGAAATGCGGAGCTTGTGGAGTAAGGCGGGGCTGAGCAGTGATGGAGATTGTGGTTAAAGGATCTGTGATATGGGTGTACAGTCACCTACATTTAGGAATATTCTATTAGGCATACAGTAATAAAATGCATAAAACTTACATTTCTGCGTCTGGAGCGACATTGGTGAATAACAGAAATTTACCTAATGTATCATTTCTGTGTGAAACTCAACAGTGTTCACTTCTGTGTCCTAAACAGGCAAAGTTTGTGTTTGGCAAAAAGACTTATACTAGTCAGTATTTGACTACATTTGGTTTATTAAAGGGGCATTCCAGCTTTATACATCTTATCCCCTATCCAAAGGATGGGGGATAAGATGTATGATCGCAGGGGTCCCGCTGCTGGGGACTCCTGTAATCTCGATGCAGTCCCTAGCATTCTGTACCGGGTGCTTCCTCCGAGACGGGGACGTGACATCACAGCCATGCCCCCTAGTGACATCACGATACGCCCCCTCCATTCATGTCTATAGGAGGGGGTGTGACAGCCATCATGCCCCCTCCCATAGACATGAATGGACGGGGCGTGGCCGTGACATCACATCCCCGTCTCGGATGTAGCGCCCGGCATAAAATGCAAGGGGCTGCACTGATATCGCAGGGCTCCCAGGCGGCAGGACCCCTGCGATCATACATCTTATCCCCTATCCTTTGGATAGGGGTAAGATGTATAAAGCCGGAATACCCCTTTAAATCAATTGACCTGCTGGGAACATGTTGCACTATAGGTAGATAAACCTGTTTGATGGGTTGCTGACATATAGTAGCAAGATGTGAAGAAATGGTGATCATCATTTATTTCTAGTTTTCCAATTTGATTGCAATAATGTTGGTTGCTTGGCAAATAAAAAAAAAAGTACCGTATATACTCGAGTATAAGCCGACCCGAGTATAAGCCGAGACCCCTAATTTCAACCCAAAATCCCAGGAAAAGTTATTGACTCGAGTATAAGCCTAGGGTGGGAAATACATCATCCCCCCCCGTCATCATCCAGACCCGTCATTAACATCCTCATCATCATCCCCTTGTCATCATCCCACACATCCCCCCTTCATCATCCCCTTGTCATCATCCCACACATCCCCCCTTCATCATCCCCTTGTCATCATCCCACACATCCCCCCCTTCATCATCCCCTTGTCATCATCCCACACATCCCCCCCTTCATCATCCCCACCCCCCTTCATCATCCCCCCCCCTTCATCATCCTCTTGTCATCATCCCACCCCCCCCCCCCTTCATCATCCTCTTCTCATCATCCGCCCTCAGTGGTCTTCAACCTGTGGACCTCCAGAGGTTTCAAAACTACAACTCCCAGCCAGCCATCGGCTGTCCGGGCTTGCTGGGAGTTGTAGTTTTGAAACCTCCGGAGGTCTGCAGGTTGAAGAGCACTGCGGCCTTCGACATCATCCAGCCCCCTCTCACCCCCTTTAGTTCTGAGTACTCACCTCCGCTCGGCGCTGGTCCGGTCCTGCAGGGCTGTCCGGAGGGATAGTGGTTCCGGGCTGCTATCTTCACCGGGGGCGCCTCTTCTCCGCGCTTCCGGCCCGGAATAGAGGCGTTGCCTTGACAATGACGCAGAAGTACGTTGGCAATGAACGCACCTCTGCGTCGTTGTCAAGGCAACGTGACTATTCTGAGGCCGGGCCCGAAGCGCTTAGAAGAGGCCTCCCCGGTGAAGATAGCAGCCCGGAACCACTGTCCCACCGGACCACCTCCTCACCGGACAGCCCTGCAGGACCGGACCAGCGCCGAGCGGAGGTGAGTACTGTACAGAACTAAAGGGGGGTGAGAGGGGGCTGGATGATGTCGAAGGCCGCAGTGCTCTTCAACCTGCGGACCTCTGGAGGTTTCAAAACTACAACTCCCAGCAAGCCCGAACAGCCGATGGCTGCCCGGGCTTGCTGGGAGTTGTAGTTTTGAAACCTCTGGAGGTCCGCAGGTTGAAGACCACTGCGGGTGGGGGAGTTCACTCGAGTATAAGCCGAGGGGGGTGTTTTCAGCACGAAAAATTGTGCTGAAAAACTCGGCTTATACTCGAGTATATACGGTAGCTTAGGTCATGTTCACACAAGATTTGTTCAGGATTTAGGAGTGGCCATATTTTTTTTTACTGTAAATTTTGGTACGTACCTGGCAGACAGTAATGGACATGCTTAGGAAGGATCTGTGCTTGTCTTGGGGCTCAATGGCTATGTTGTGAGATTACCATAACACTGTGGCTAGCTTTTTGTGAACTGGCATTTCCTGTTTGACTTTTCTTTTTTTGACTACAAATCCCACAATTCCATTTTCCTCCCTCCCACACATCAGCCACCCCACCCATTGAATCATAAATGAGCTGCAGACATTCAAAAGACCTGTGGTTTTCAATCAGGGTGCCTACAGCTGTTGCATTAGTTGCAGATTGATCTCTCTCCGACCAAACGATCGCTCCACCCATTGAAGCAGACAGGCTCCCTGTCATCAGCTGACTAGTGAGTCAGGTCTCGGCCGCATTGCAAGCTGGAAAAATCTGAGATAACACTATATTATGAACTACACTAACTTTACAGCCCCTTTACCATAGTCAAATAAAAAAATTCCTGGAATACCCCTTTAATATTTTACAATACAATGGAAAGAATCCTGCAAGAATTCCAAACAAAACAGAGGTAATAAAGTAACATATGAGGGCCAACAATGAAGCCAACCCTAATGAAAAGGACCCTAAGTGTTCCGCTCATGCGGCCCACAGCAGGCAAACTCTGGTGGAATTCAGCATAGGACAGAAAATAAATAGCTCCAAAAGGCCCTATAGGAGCCAGAACATAGGTTCATGTAAACATCACAAAAACTCGACAAACATAAATAGACAAAACACACACCAGATAGACAAGGAATTACAAGGGAGGAGAGAAAAGAGAAGGAAAAAAAAGGGGGGGGTTAGAGAGGGAAAGAAGGAAAGAAAAGATAAAGTTGGGAAAATATAACAGAACTAAGGAGGGTTGTCTATCAGAGAAGCGGTCCCAGGGTTCCCAGACAGAAAGAAAGAGAGGCGAGATATTGTTGAGAGAGGCGGTGAGGGACTCGAGAGATCTGATCTCCCTAAACCTACCCAGAACATCCATCTCAAATGGGGGAAGGGTTTGCTTCCAACACTTAGCAATGAGGGTTTTGGCTGCCAGAACAATTTGCATAAACAACTTGAAAGGCAGCTTAGAAAAGTCCCTACTGAAGAGATGCAGTAAGTAAACCAGAGGATCCATAGGAACCAGGACCCCCAACACATCAGATACCAAGAGTCTCACCATTTCCCAGCAAGGAGTAATCAGAGGACAAGATCAGAATATATGGAAGACTGTACCCAGCCCAACCTCACAACGCCAGCACTGAGGAGGAATGTCTGGGTTCAGTTTATTTAGCAATTCAGAGGTATGATACCACCCCATGAGCATTTTATACTGTGTTTCTTTATAGGCCGTGCAAATGGAGGCCTTCGAGGCTCTTTCCCAGATAATCCGCCACTGAGGAAGCATTATAGCAGTGTTCAAGTCCTCCTCCCAACAACTCATAACGGTGAGATGGAGGACTCCCATCCGAAGGAGCGCTAAGAATAGAATAGATATCAGAAAGAAAGCCTTTCCTCAATGGGCCAGAGCGGCACAGATGTTCAAAAGTTGTTGGTAAAGTAACCACATTAGTTCCCAATGCAGAAGACATATAGAAGACTCATGCAACTCCCGGAAGTGAGCCAGGGCATCACGTTTCAAACGAGAACCCAGGGCAATACAATGCCCCCGAATCACCGATTTGTGGGCTACCCAAAGGATAGCCTGAGAGGAGACTGATACCTGGTTAAGAGCAAAGTAATCAACTATACCAGCCCTGATCGAGTCCCGGGAGGGCAGATTTTTAAGCAGGGAATCATTAAGCCGCCAATGGCAGCGCCGGGGAGAGGAAGATAAAGGGGAGAAAGAGAGGAGGAAATAATCTATACGGGTGTGCAGTTTATGTGAATAAGAGAAAAAGGACTTAGCAGGGTAGTTAATTCACTAAAGGTCATATAAAGAGGGGGACAGTATCAGACGCCGAAATAAGGAGACAAGGGGGAGGGACGACGATCCATGGAGGGAGAAAAATAACATTAAAGTCACCGCCAAAAAGCCAGGCCGAGTGAAGGGTACTTGTGTAACCAAGCAAGGACCCGACACAAAAGGGATTTGGGAGGAGTCAGGTGCGTAAATGTTGCAGAGAAGCAAGGGTTTACCACCTAGGGAGCCCTCAACTATAACACAGCGTCCCAGAGAGTCAACATAGTAAGAAGAAATTTGTAGGGGACAAGAGCGAGAAACCAAGATCTCCACACCGGCCACCTTCCTGCCGGAAGAGACGGAGAAAGCGACTGGATAGAGATGTTGGAGAAACTGAAAAGAACCAGAGCTGTCAAAGTGTGTTTCCTGAATAAATACTATATTGGCCCTCTGCATAACCAACTCCTGTTGCAAGAGGTGCCCTTTAGGGGCGGAGTTGAGGCCCTTCACATTCAGGGAAAGACACTGAGCCATGGCAAGAGAAAAAGGGTGAAAAGGAAAAAGCAGGAGGAGGAGAAAATGCACTCACCCATACACAGTCAGGAACTACCTCCACCCAGCAGCAGCAACAACAAGAAAGAGGATCAAGGGAGATATTTTGCCACATTCACATGGTCTGAAAACAGATGACAGAATTATGGACCTGCTGCTGGTTTTATTATGCACAGCATGGCGCTTAGTTCCACAGATAACACATTGAAAAGCCACATTTAACTCCAATAAATTACAGAGTGATCCAATAGACATTGGGGGGAATTTTTTAAAACCTGTGCAGAGGAAAAGTTGACCAGTTGCCAATAGCAACCAATCAGATCCCTTCTATAATTTTTAACCACTTAATGACCAAGGACGTAAATGGACGTCCTGGTGCGGAGGTACTTTGCGCACCAGGACCTTCATTTACGTCCTATACATGATCGCGAGCATTGGAGCAATGCTCGTGTCATGCACTGCATATCCGCCATTAACGCGATAGCGCTGAGGTCTGCCATTAACCCCTCAGATGCCGTGATCAATACAGATCACGGCATCTACAGCAATGCGCATATTTAAATAGATGATTGGATTGCCCGCGGGGATCCGATCATCTAAAATTGTGGCCCTATGCATAGCACTGAACAGTATTAGCAATCAAGGGAATGCTATAGATAGTCTCCTATGGGGACATAAAAAGTGTAAAAAAAAAAAAAAGTTTAACCCCTTAAGGACGCAGGGTTTTTCGGTTTTTGCATTTTCATTTTTTCCTCCTTACCTTTTAAAAATCATAACCCTTTCAATTTTCCAACTAAAAATCCATATTATGGCTTATTTTTTGCATCACCAATTCTACTTTGCAGTGACATCAGTCATTTTAGCAAAAAATCCACGGCGAAAAGGAAAAAAAATTATTGTGCGACAAAATTGAAGAAAAAACACCATTTTGTAACTTTTGGGGGCTTCCGTTTCTATGCAGTGCATATTTCGGTAAAAATGATACCTTATCATTATTCTGTAGGTCCATATGGTTAAAATGGTACCCTACTTTTATAGGTTTGATTTTGTCATACTTCTGGAAAAAATCATAACTGCATGCAGGAAAATGTATACGTTTAAAAATGTCATATTCTGACCCCTTTAACTTTTTTAATTTTCCACGTACAGGGCGGTATGAGGACTCATTTTTTGCGCCGTGATCTGAAGTTTTTATTGGTACCATTTTTGTTTTGAACGGACTTTTAGATCACTTTTTATTTATTTTTTAATGGTATAAAAAGCGACCAAAAATACGCTTTTTTGGACTTTTTTTTTACGTGTACGCCATTGACCGTGCGGTTTAATTCACAATATATTTTTATAGTTCGGGCATTTACGCACGCGGCGATACCACATATGTTTATTTTTATTTACACTGTTTTATTTTTTTTTATGGGAAAAAGGGGGGTGATTCAAACTTTTATTAGGGAAGGGGGTTAAAGGAGTACTCCGGCGCGCACTTTTTTCCTTTTATCCCGTCCGGGCTGCAAAATAAAAGAAAACACACTTTCTCTTACCTGCCAACGAGCCCCCGGAGCTCCGGTACACTCCGGTACAGGTGTTCGGTCCCTGGGCTGCATTCTTCTTACTTCCTTTTAGCCCGGCACGTCACACGGAGCTTCAGCCTATCACCGGCTGCAGCGATGTCCCGCCTCGGCCGGTGATAGGCTGAAGCTCCGTGGGACGTGCCGGGCTAAAAGGAAGTAAGAAGAATACAGCCCGGGGACTGAACACCTGTACCGGAGTGTACCGGAGCTCCGGGGGCTCGTTGGCAGGTAAGAGAAAGTGTGTTTTCTTTTATTTTGCAGCCCGGACGGGATAAAAGGAAAAAAGTGCGCGCCGGAGTACTCCTTTAAATGATCTTTAATAACACTTTTTTTTTACTTTATTTTTTGCAGTGTTATAGCTCCCATAGGGAGCTATGGGAGCTATAACACTGCTAAAAAAAAAAAAGTAAAAAAAAAGTGTTATTAAAGATCATTTAAAGGAGTACTCCGGCGCGCACTTTTATAGGGACCTATAACACTGCACACACTGATCTTTTACACAGATCACAGTCGTGTTAATAAACGCCTGGGATCTGTGTAAAAGATCAGTGTGTGCAGTGTTATAGGTCCCTATGGGAGCTATAACACTGCAAAAAAAAAGAGTAAAACAATCAGTGTTATCGGCACTTGACTGCTCCTGCCTGGATCTCAGGCACGGAGCAGTCATTTGCCGATTGGTTAATGTTAAAAGCAAGTGAATGGGAAAGTGTCTGCTAATTACACAAGGAACACTATATGAAAAGCTTTATTTGGTGACAGGTACTCTTTAAGGGGTTAATATATCTTTAGAGCAGTCTTTGCTCTTTTTTGTCATACAGAACTCCAAATCCCCCGCATAGACAAGAAGGAAATGATACAACACTGGCAGCAGTCACCACTAGGGGAGCCTAGGAAATCACTGGATACGGTTTTATTATTAAGTTGTATGTAGAGGCAGTATGCAATAGGCTCATTCTATCTAGCTGCAGCTAAGGGCAGACACAATTCTATCATTTACCTTTCTGTGTATGGAGCATTGAATCAGGAATACAAAGTTCCAACCGTAATAAAGAGATATTAAAGGGGTACTCCAGTGAAAAACTTTTTTTTTTTTTTTTTAAATCAACTGGTGCCAGAAAGTTAAATAGATTTGTATATTACTTCTATTAAAAAAAAATCTTAATCCTTACTGTACTTATTAGCTGCTGAATACTACAGTGGAAATTATTTTCTTTTTGAAACACAGAGCTGTCTGCTGACATCACGAGCACAGTGCTCTCTGCTGACATCTCTGTCCATTTTAGGAACTGTCCAGAACAGCATATGCTTGCTTTGGGGATTTCCTTTTACTCTGGACAGTTCCTAAAATGGACAGAGATGTCAGCAGAGAGCACTGTGCTCATGATGTCAGCAGAGAGCTGTGTTTCAAACGAAAAAGAATTTCCACTGTAGTATTCAGCAGCTAATAAGTACAGGAAGGATTAAGATTTTTTAATAGAAGTAATTTACAAATCTGTTTAACTTTCTGGCACCAGTTGATAAAGAGTACCCCTTTAAGAAATGAATTAGCACTGAATGTTTTGCCTGTACAGATAAAACCTACATAATAGCACACAAGGATGGACATTCATTTTAAGGTAAATCCAACTATAAAAGTTACATTTCTGTAAATCATTTCATCATACAAATTCCGGGACTTAGAGCTCTTGAGTTTGGGCAATATTTATAGAAAACAATGAAAAAGCTGAATCTCTAGGAGGGTTATTTGGACTGAAGACGCCTCTAGAGACGTAAGATTGTGTAGTAATACGTCTTTACTCTGGATCCTGCCTGATAGATTACGTTACATTCTTACATTTCTGTGTGCCGTGTTGTTTTCCTTTTGGGGCTGGAGGTTTGTGTTATCGAGCCCAACAAGTAATGTGTATTCCAAGGGGCCAGTCGGTCTGTTCTCTATGCCAGAAGACAAAGAAAATATGTATCTGTCATTATGTCATCGATATACCCTTACTTCATACTACGTCAACTTATTTGCACATGTCGGGCAAGTGAAAAGATCTAAATGTAAATAGTCATGTGTTTAATAGTCAGGTGTCTTTTTGTTTAAAAAAAAATGACACATTTAATTCTGCTTAAATTGGTATTGTATGCATGGTATGTACCTAAAAACACATGTAAGACACTGTGCATTGCTATCTTGTGGCAGAATTTCTGCAAGAACCTGCAGCTATATTGTAAAAAATGATCATCAAACCATAGTTTCTAAACTAACACAGATTATATTCCCTAACTACTCCTAACACCCCTCCTGCCCTTAAAAAAATGTTCCAAGCTTTAAAAATCTCTGTATCATACCTTTCCCCTCGCTCACATTGTGTGAGCTCCCAGGAGGAGAAAGTGGGCGTTCCCCAGCAGGGGCGGTCACTGAAGTCTGCGAGAGCTGTGGCTCACCATGCCCCACATGCACTTCCTGAGTTTGGTCTCCTTCCAGGCTGGGAGAAGACCAAACTAACTGTTTGACTTGCGCAGGGAACACAACAGAGCCTATTAGTGGCCGTATTTTAAATTACATTAAAAACATATAAAAAGGTTAAGAATTTTAACAGCAAGTATATAGCAAAGTGTCTTATAATTACATAAGGAACAATATATAAAAAGTATCATTTGGTGACAGGTACTCTTTAAGGGCTTATACCACCACCTATATTTTTAAGGAACCATGGACATAGGCACCGGTAGACAGGAGCTGTCCCCATTCACATGAATAGGAAATGTTACTGGGCATTCTCTCTGGTTAGAGACCAGAAGAAGCGTCTTAGGGGTGAGAAACGGTTGTTGTTTCCTAAACATTAAAGTAGTTGCATATGATTTAAAATAATACATGTCTGCTTTCTTACAATATACAGGCAGTGGGTGCTTTTAGAGCTCAGGCCAATTTACTGTGGCTGTTAGTTACACAGTAGGCCATGGGAACGAACCTTGAGTATGCACCATCATTGTGCTCCACATTTATGGCACTATGTGGGAAGGGGTTAATTTAAAGGGGTATTCCATCCAAAGTCATCCTATCCCCTATCCAAAGCATATGGGATAAGAGGTCTAAGGGTGGAATATCTCTTTAAATAAGAAAATACATAAAAACTGCACATAATGTGACCAGACCTCAACCCACTTTCGAGTCTAATGATTTCACCTAGTAGCCTGATCAGATGTTCAGCTGCAATAATCAAACACCATACCTAAAACAAAAGAATACGTCTGCCACGCCCCCTCCCATAGAGATGAATGGAAGGGGTGGGGGGGTCACGTCTCCAGTCCCGGAAACACAGAGGTTTTTGAGACTGGAGCAGAAGCCCCGCATAGAATGTAGCTGCTGCTCGGAGATCGCAGGGGGTCCTAGCAGTGGGCCCTCCGCGATCACACATCTTATCCCCTATGCTACTGGAAGAGGGTGCAAAGTAAACATTTTTTACAAAAGCAAATTGTTCTTAATAGTGTAATAAAAACATTTTACCTTTCTCTGCCATTGCTGATGGATCCTTCCAAGTCATCTCAGATACATACGAAATATACGATGGAAGTTTCAAACTTCTACATTTAAGAGCAGGAAGCATTATGTGTTGTTATGGTTCAATAGAGGTTTTGTGGTCACAAACCTGCCCATAGAGAAAAAAGTATAGTCAGACCAGAATTAAACAATACTTAAAAACTATATAACAGTACATTACTGCAAGTGCAAAATACAGCAAGAAATGATAACCATGGAAATAGAATAATCATAGGACATTGGAAATGACATAAAACATTTACAAAATACAGCAACATGATAGTAACAGTTAAATATGGTGGACATAGTGGGGATTTAGGGAATGTATTTCTTGCTCTTAAAGGAACCTTAAATTCTACACTGTGCAAGTATTTGCACCAGCATTTGTGTAATTTGTCATATAAATATGCTGTCCCTCAGAAACAACTTAAAGTAGGACATAATAAAGCAGTACCAAGCAGTGTAAGGTGTAAATCAAGCCCTAAGTTAAGATCTAATACTTACTTACTTTATTTTCTCAGCCCAGTTTAGGCTCTCTCTGGCCCCTACTCACTCCCTCCTTAAAAAACATCAATGGGCAGTGTGTAATCGGATCCCTCAGTTGGAGGGGGGGGGGGAGTAAATAGGAGCCTGATAAGATATGTTGCAGAGTTTCTTACAATCGCTTGCACAACTGGACAGGGAGAAAAATTATGAAGAACATCTTTGACTACATCATGCACATAGCCGAGGTTATGATATAACATCAAGGTGGACCATGTGAACAAAATTTGGGTCACTTCAATGACTAGCTGTAAGGAGTTTACAACTCCCAGTATATGATGTGGGGACGTCATAATACTAAATGCTGGTAAGGTTAAAACCATATAACTGGCAGTGAAATTCATTGCTATGCAGATCATACCTTTCTTTCCTGTATGAAAAGTCCTGAAGATTTGAGCCTCTAATGTGAAAATCTGAAAGAGATCAGACATTTTCAGTTACAATATAGATTGATGGATGAATGGACAGCCACACATTTCCACTTTAATGCTCCTCAACTTTGTTATTCCTCCAAGCAGCAGGCATGTGCCATTTATAATACTGGAGTCTTTTTGTATGAAAAACCAGGAGAAATGGTGTGTCCGGCACTGCTGCTAAACTTGGGGTAGGTTCTATAATGTTCTACAAGTTGCAGTTGTACTTTTAAGAATATACTCCAAACTTCAGGTGACTGCTGCTTTTTATTTCTATCTTTGATCTTATTTTCTTCTTTATTGAAGAAATAAACTCATATCACTTCAGGGGGAGACATCTTCAGGGGTTTATGGGCGTTTTCCCTAAGGGATGGCACCATAAATGTACTTAACCAATTTTCCATGGTTTTTTTCACCTCATTTCAGATCAGTGTATGCAGAGGACTTCTTCAGAATCGGTGGACTACATCGATGACCAGCATATTTTTTTTTGTTTAAAATTAATAAAAGGGTTAACGAGGGCTTGTGGAGGAGTGTTTTTGGGAATAAAAGTTTTTAAAAAGTGTTTTTTATTTTTTAATTTTTTTACTTACTTTACAGGCTTAGTAATGGAAGCTGTCTGATTGACAGAGTCCTTTACTAAGCCGGGCTTAGCATTAGCCAAAAAAACAGCTACCGCTAACCCCCAATTATTACCCCAGTACCCACCGCCACAGGGGTGCTGGGAAGAGCTGGTACCAACAGGCCCAGAGTATCAAAAATAGTGCTCCTGGGCCTAGGCGGTAACAGGCTGGCATTATTTAGGTTGAGGGCCAGTAACAATGGTCCTCGCCCACTCTGGTAACATCAGGCTGTTGCTGCCTAGTTGGTATTTTGCTGAAAATAAAAATAGGGGGAATCCTATGGCTTTTTATTGTTTTCTTTTTTTATTATTTTTCATGCAAATATATGTGTGGGGGTTCCAAATATTTTCATTCTCAGCCAGATACCAATCAAGCAGCAACAGCCTGGCGTTACCAGGGTGGCCAAGGACCATTGTTACTGGCCCTCCCCAGCCTAAATAATGCCAGCCTGTTACTGCCTAGGCCCAGGAGCGCCTTTTTTGAATCTTCGGGCCGGTTGGTACCGGCTCTTCCCGGCAGCCCTGTGGCAGTGGGTACAGTGGTAGTAATTGGGGGTTAGCACTAGCTGTTTTTGTGGCTAACACTAAGCCCCAGCATAGTAATGGATACCGTCTATAAGACAGCTTCCACTACTAAGCCTGTAAAGTAAATTAAAAGGAAAAAAACACAACACAACAAAAAAACGCTGGTCATCAACGTAGTCTACCAAATCCGAAGAAGTTCTTTGCATACACGGATCTGAAATTATAAGAAAGAAAAAACACACAGAAAATTGGTTAGTACATTTATGGTGCCCTCCCTTAGGGAAAATGCCCATAAACCAGTGTTTCTAATCTACAACCCCCATCATTTCCAGAGAGCCTTTGGCTGTCTGGGAAAGATATAAATTGAAATTTAGCAACAGCTGAGGCCCCCTGTTCTAAACTACAACTCCCGTGAAGAAAAAATTAGCCCTCACACATCCCCGTATACAGAAAAATAAAAAGGCTAGAGGGGTCAAAAGAGAACAATTTTAAACATGCTAATTTTCATATAAATAGGATATAATAGTGTCATATAAACATCTGTCAGCCACTTTTTTTTTGCCTTAAAGGGGTTATCCACCATAAGGTGAATATAGTATGTACCTGGCAGGCAGTAATGGACATGCTTAGGAAGAATCTGCGCTTGTCTTGGGGCTAAATGGCTATGTCATGATATTACCATAATACTGTGGCTAGCTTTTTGTGAACTTGTATTTCCTTTTTGAGTTTTCTCCTTTTGCCTACAAATCCCATAATTAAATTTTTCTCCCTCCCACACATCAGCCACCCCACCCATTTAAACATAAATGAGCTGCATCCATTCAAAAGACCTGTATTTTCAATCAGGGTGCCTACAGCGGTTGCCTTAGTTGCAGATTGATCTCTCTCCCACCAAGCAGTCCCTCCACCCATTGAAGCAGACAGGCTCCCTGTCATCAGCTGACTAGTGAGTCAGGTCTCAGACGCATTGCAACCTGGGACAAATCTGAGACAACAGTCATTTTGTATGCTGATAAAAATAAATATTGGGGTGAAAATCACAGAAGAATTGTGAGAAAACCGTCACACACAGGTACAGATACTATATTATGAACTACACTAACTTTACAGCCCCTGTAGCATAGTGAAATAAAAAAAATTCCTGCAATACCCCTTTAACTTATTATTGACGGGGCACAATGGGAAACAACAACAGATGCCATTCACTATTTTGGGGTCTGTTGTTTTTTGACGAGAGTAATGGGTTCTCCCACGGACGTCACACTGTTGTGTCACAACAGCAGTGTGAAAGAAGCCCACAATAATTTCAACTGTATGAACCTACAGAATACATAGAATGTGTATTTTTTACCGAAAAATGCACTGGGTAGAAATAAAAAAATGAAAGGTCCTAAAAGTTACAAAATGGCATTTCTTTTTTTTTCCCATTTTTGTCCAACAAATAATTTTTGTTTTTTCGCCATAGATCTTGTGGTGAAATTATTGATAATAAAGTCATAAAGTAAAACTGGTGGTGCAAAAAACTGAAAGCGTTATGATTTTAAGAAGGTGAGGGGAAAAAAAACAAAATTTCAAAAATAAAAACCTGTGTCCTAAAGGGGTTAATTAAAATAAAAAAAATCATATTATATATATCTATATATCTATATATATATATCTATATATATATATATATATATAAAACTCAACGTGTGTGTATGTATATATGTATGTATGTATATGTGTGTGTGTGTGTGTGTGTATGAATGTATGTATGTATGTATGTTCCACAAAAAATTCCAAATGGCTAAAGATATTAATATGAAACTTGGCACACATGTTACTTATATGTCAGCAACAAACATAGGATAGGTGATTTAACCCTTACTCACCCCCATTTGCCAGGGGGTGTGTTTAAAGTCTCATACAAGCCAATGGAAATATATGTTACTGCATAACTTCCAAATGGCTGGAGATATTTCGATAATACTTGGTCACATGTTACTCATATGTCCACTTAAAATATAGGACAGTTAATTTAACCCTTAACTACCCCCATTTGTGAGGGTCGGGTTTTTGTTTAAAGTCCAATGCAAATCAATGGGAAATGTATGTTCCCACATAACTTCCGTACGGCTGGAGATATTTCAATAGCTGGTACACATATTATCAGGATATGAGGTCGAGATAGAAGGTCGAGATAGGAGGTTAAGATATGGAGACAGGAGAGGAGGTCGAGATAGAAGATCGAGATAGGAGGACAGGAAATGAGGACAGGATCTAAATAGGAATAGGGGAAATGAGGTTGGGATATAAGGACGGGATATGAGGATGGGATATTGTTACGCCGAGCGCTCCGGGTCCCCGCTCCTCCCCGGAGCGCTCGCTACACTCTCCTCACTGCAGCGCTCCGGTCAGGTCCACTGACCCGGGGCGCTGCGATACCGCCTCCAGCCGGGATGCGATTCGCGATGCGGGTAGCGCCCGCTCGCGATGCGCACCCCGGCTCCCGTACCTGACTCGCTCTCCGTCGGTCCTGTCCCGGCGCGCGCGGCCCCGCTCCCTAGGGCGCGCGCGCGCCGGGTCTTTGCGATTTAAAGGGCCACTGCGCCGCTGATTGGCGCAGTGGTTCCAATTAGTCTGATCACCTGTGCACTTCCCTATATCACCTCACTTCCCCTGCACTTCCTTGCCGGATCTTGTTGCCATCGTGCCAGTGAAAGCGTTTCCTTGTGTGTTCCTAGCCTGTGTTCCAGACCTCCTGCCGTTGCCCCTGACTACGATCCTTGCTGCCTGCCCCGACCTTCTGCTACGTCCGACCTTGCTTCTGTCTTCTCTCTTGTACCGCGCCTATCTTCAGCAGCCAGAGAGGTTGAGCCGTTGCTAGTGGATACGACCTGGTCACTACCGCCGCAGCAAGACCATCCCGCTTTGCGGCGGGCTCTGGTGAAAACCAGTAGTGACTTAGAACCGATCCACTAGCACGGTCCACGCCAATCCCTCTCTGGCACAGAGGATCCACTACCTGCCAGCCGGCATCGTGACAGTAGATCCGGCCATGGATCCCGCTGAAGTTCCTCTGCCAGTTGTCGCTGACCTCACCACGGTGGTCGCCCAGCAGTCACAACAGATAGCGCAACAAGGCCAACAGCTGTCTCAACTGACCGTTATGCTACAGCAGTTACTACCACAGCTTCAGCAATCATCTCCTCCGCCAGCTCCTGCACCTCCTCCGCAGCGAGTGGCCGCTTCTGGTCTACGCCTATCCTTGCCGGATAAATTTGATGGGGACTCTAAGTTTTGCCGTGGCTTTCTTTCCCAATGTTCCCTGCACTTGGAGATGATGTCGGACCAGTTTCCCACTGAAAGGTCTAAGGTGGCTTTCGTAGTCAGCCTTCTGTCTGGAAAAGCCCTGTCTTGGGCCACACCGCTCTGGGACCGCAATGACCCCGTCACTGCCTCTGTACACTCCTTCTTCTCGGAAATCCGAAGTGTCTTTGAGGAACCTGCCCGAGCCTCTTCTGCTGAGACTGCCCTGTTGAACCTGGTCCAGGGTAATTCTTCCGTTGGCGAGTATGCCGTACAATTCCGTACTCTTGCTTCAGAATTATCCTGGAATAATGAGGCCCTCTGCGCGACCTTTAAAAAAGGCCTATCCAGCAACATTAAAGATGTTCTGGCCGCACGAGAAATCCCTGCTAATCTACATGAACTCATTCACCTAGCCACTCGCATTGACATGCGTTTTTCCGAAAGGCGTCAGGAGCTCCGCCAGGATATGGACTCTGTTCGCACGAGGCGTTTCTTCTCCCCGGCTCCTCTCTCCTCTGGTCCCCTGCAATCTGTTCCTGTGCCTCCCGCCGTGGAGGCTATGCAGGTCGACCGGTCTCGCCTGACACCTCAAGAGAGGACACGACGCCGCATGGAGAATCTCTGCCTGTACTGTGCTAGTACCGAACACTTCCTGAAGGATTGTCCTATCCGTCCTCCCCGCCTGGAAAGACGTACACTGACTCCGCACAAAGGTGAGACAGTCCTTGATGTCTACTCTGCTTCTCCACGTCTTACTGTGCCTGTGCGGATATCTGCCTCTGCCTTCTCCTTCTCTACTATGGCCTTCTTGGACTCCGGATCTGCAGGAAATTTTATTTTGGCCTCCCTCGTCAACAGGTTCAACATCCCGGTGACCAGTCTCGCCAGACCCCTCTACATCAATTGTGTAAACAATGAAAGATTGGACTGTACCATACGTTTCCGCACGGAGCCCCTTCTAATGTGCATCGGATCTCATCACGAGAGGATTGAACTTTTGGTCCTCCCCAATTGCACTTCTGAAATTCTCCTTGGACTTCCCTGGCTTCAACTTCATTCCCCAACCCTGGATTGGTCCACTGGGGAGATCAAGAGTTGGGGGCCCTCTTGTTCCAAGGACTGCCTAAAACCGGTTCCCAGTAACCCTTGCCGTGACTCTGTGGTTCCTCCTGTAACCGGTCTCCCTAAGGCCTATATGGACTTTGCGGATGTTTTTTGCAAAAAACAAGCTGAGACTCTACCTCCTCACAGGCCTTATGATTGTCCTATCGACCTCCTCCCGGGCACTACTCCACCCCGGGGCAGAATTTATCCTCTGTCCGCCCCAGAGACTCTTGCCATGTCTGAATACGTCCAGGAAAATTTAAAAAAGGGCTTTATCCGTAAATCCTCCTCTCCTGCCGGAGCCGGATTTTTCTTTGTGTCCAAAAAAGATGGCTCCCTACGTCCTTGCATTGACTACCGCGGTCTTAATAAAATCACGGTTAAGAACCGCTACCCCCTACCCCTCATCTCTGAACTCTTTGATCGCCTCCAAGGTGCCCACATCTTTACCAAACTGGACTTAAGAGGTGCTTATAATCTCATCCGCATCAGAGAGGGGGATGAATGTAAAACGGCATTTAACACCAGAGATGGACACTTTGAGTATCTGGTCATGCCCTTTGGCCTGTGCAACGCCCCTGCCGTCTTCCAAGACTTTGTTAATGAAATTTTTCGTGATCTCTTATACTCCTGTGTTGTTGTATATCTGGACGATATCCTGATTTTTTCTGCCAATCTAGAAGAACACCGCCAGCATGTCCGTATGGTTCTTCAGAGACTTCGTGACAATCAACTCTATGCCAAAATAGAGAAATGTCTGTTTGAATGCCAATCTCTTCCTTTCCTAGGATACTTGGTCTCTGGCCAGGGACTACAAATGGATCCAGACAAACTCTCTGCCGTCTTAGATTGGCCACGCCCCTCCGGACTCCGTGCTATCCAACGTTTTTTGGGGTTCGCCAATTATTACAGGCAATTTATTCCACATTTTTCTACCGTTGTGGCCCCTATCGTGGCTTTAACCAAAAAAAATGCCGATCCCAAGTCTTGGCCTCCTCAAGCGGAAGACGCCTTTAAACGGCTCAAGTCTGCCTTTTCTTCGGCTCCCGTGCTCTCCAGACCTGACCCATCTAAACCCTTCCTATTGGAGGTTGATGCCTCCTCAGTGGGAGCTGGAGCTGTCCTTCTACAAAAAAATTCTTCCGGGCATGCTGTTACTTGTGGTTTTTTTTCTAGGACCTTCTCTCCGGCGGAGAGGAACTACTCCATCGGGGATCGAGAGCTTCTAGCCATTAAATTAGCACTTGAGGAATGGAGGCATCTGCTGGAGGGATCAAGATTTCCAGTTATTATTTACACCGATCATAAGAACCTCTCCTACCTCCAGTCTGCCCAACGGCTGAATCCTCGCCAGGCCAGGTGGTCTCTGTTCTTTGCCCGATTTAATTTTGAAATTCACTTTCGGCCTGCCGATAAGAACATTAGGGCCGATGCTCTCTCTCGTTCCTCGGATGCTTCTGAAGTTGAACTCTCTCCGCAACACATCATTCCTCCTGACTGCCTGATTTCCACTTCTCCAGCCTCCATCAGGCAAACTCCTCCAGGAAAGACCTTTGTTTCTCCACGCCAACGCCTCGGAATCCTCAAATGGGGTCACTCCTCCCATCTCGCAGGTCATGCGGGCATCAAGAAATCTGTGCAACTCATCTCTCGCTTCTATTGGTGGCCGACTCTGGAGACGGATGTTGAGGACTTTGTACGAGCCTGCACTATCTGTGCCAGGGATAAGACTCCTCGCCAGAAGCCCGCTGGTTTTCTTCATCCTCTGCCTGTCCCCGAACAGCCTTGGTCTCTGATTGGTATGGATTTTATTACTGACTTACCCCCTTCCCGTGGCAACACTGTTATTTGGGTGGTCGTTGATCGATTCTCCAAAATGGCACATTTCATTCCTCTTCCTGGTCTTCCTTCAGCGCCTCAGTTGGCTAAACAATTTTTTGTACACATTTTTCGTCTTCACGGGTTGCCTACGCAGATCGTCTCGGATAGAGGCGTCCAATTCGTGTCTAAATTCTGGAGGGCTCTCTGTAAACAACTCAAGATTAAATTAAATTTTTCTTCTGCATATCATCCTCAATCCAATGGACAAGTAGAAAGAATTAACCAGGTCTTGGGTGATTATTTACGACATTTTGTTTCCTCCCGCCAGGATGACTGGGCAGATCTTCTACCTTGGGCCGAATTCTCGTATAACTTCAGAGTCTCTGAATCCTCCTCCAAATCCCCATTTTTCGTGGTGTACGGCCGTCACCCTCTTCCCCCCCTCCCTACCCCCTTGCCCTCTGGTCTGCCCGCTGTGGATGAAATTTCTCGTGACCTTTCCATCATATGGAGAGAGACTCAAAATTCTCTCTTACAGGCTTCATCACGCATGAAGAAGTTCGCGGATAAGAAAAGAAGAGCTCCTCCCATTTTTTCCCCTGGAGACAAGGTATGGCTCTCCGCTAAATATGTCCGCTTCCGTGTCCCTAGCTACAAGTTGGGACCACGCTATCTTGGTCCTTTCAAAATTTTGTGCCAGATTAATCCTGTCTCTTACAAACTTCTTCTTCCTCCTTCTCTTCGTATTCCTAATGCCTTTCACGTTTCTCTTCTTAAACCACTTATCATCAACCGTTTCTCTCCCAAATCTGTTCCTCCCACTCCTGTTTCCGGCTCCTCGGACATCTTCTCCGTCAAAGAGATTCTGGCATCCAAAAAGGTCAGAGGGAAAACCTTTTTTTTAGTGGATTGGGAGGGTTGTGGTCCAGAAGAGAGATCCTGGGAACCTGAGGACAATATCCTAGACAAAAGTCTGCTCCTCAGGTTCTCAGGCTCTAAGAAGAGGGGGAGACCCAAGGGGGGGGGTACTGTTACGCCGAGCGCTCCGGGTCCCCGCTCCTCCCCGGAGCGCTCGCTACACTCTCCTCACTGCAGCGCTCCGGTCAGGTCCACTGACCCGGGGCGCTGCGATACCGCCTCCAGCCGGGATGCGATTCGCGATGCGGGTAGCGCCCGCTCGCGATGCGCACCCCAGCTCCCGTACCTGACTCGCTCTCCGTCGGTCCTGTCCCGGCGCGCGCGGCCCCGCTCCCTAGGGCGCGCGCGCGCCGGGTCTTTGCGATTTAAAGGGCCACTGCGCCGCTGATTGGCGCAGTGGTTCCAATTAGTCTGATCACCTGTGCACTTCCCTATATCACCTCACTTCCCCTGCACTTCCTTGCCGGATCTTGTTGCCATCGTGCCAGTGAAAGCGTTTCCTTGTGTGTTCCTAGCCTGTGTTCCAGACCTCCTGCCGTTGCCCCTGACTACGATCCTTGCTGCCTGCCCCGACCTTCTGCTACGTCCGACCTTGCTTCTGTCTTCTCTCTTGTACCGCGCCTATCTTCAGCAGCCAGAGAGGTTGAGCCGTTGCTAGTGGATACGACCTGGTCACTACCGCCGCAGCAAGACCATCCCGCTTTGCGGCGGGCTCTGGTGAAAACCAGTAGTGACTTAGAACCGATCCACTAGCACGGTCCACGCCAATCCCTCTCTGGCACAGAGGATCCACTACCTGCCAGCCGGCATCGTGACAGATATGAGGTTGAGATAAGAGGACTGAATATGAGGACGGGATAGGAGATCGAAATATGAGGATGGCATATGAGGTCGGGATATGAGGACGGAATATGAGGTCGAGATAGGGGGTCAGGATAGGAGGTCGGGATAGGAGGTCGAGATAGGAGGTCGAGATAGGAGGATGGGATAGGAGGACGGGATAAGAGGTCGAGATAGGAGGTCGTGATAGGAGGTCGAGATAGGAGGTCAA
This sequence comes from Hyla sarda, assembly GCF_029499605.1. Classification (NCBI taxonomy): domain Eukaryota; kingdom Metazoa; phylum Chordata; class Amphibia; order Anura; family Hylidae; genus Hyla; species Hyla sarda. Next base: position 307,970,783 of record NC_079193.1, read on the forward strand.
GATATGAGGATGGGTAAGGAGGACGGGATAGGAGGTCAGGATAGAAGGTTGAGATAGGAGGCCGGGATATGAGAACGGAATATGAGGACGGGATATTAGGCTGAGATAGGAGGATGGGATAGGAGGTCGGGATAGGAGGTCGAGATATGAGGTCGAGATAGGAGGACGGGATAGGAGGACGGGATAGGAGGACGGGATAGGAGGTCAAGATAGGAGGTCGAGATAGGAGGTCGAGATAGGAGGTCGAGATAGGAGGTCAAGATAGGAGGACAGGATAGGAGGACGGGATATGAGGACGGGATAGGAGGACGGGATAGGAGGTCGGGATAGGAGGTCGAGATAGGAGGACGGGATAGGAGGACGGGATAGGAGGTTGGGATAGGAGGTCAAGATAGGAGGTCGGGATAGGAGGTCGAGATAGGAGGTCAAGATAGGAGGACGGCATAGGAGGATGGGATATGAGGACGGGATAGGAGGACGGGATATGAGGATGGGATAGGAGGTCGGGATAGGAGGTAGAGATAGGAGGTAGAGATAGGAGGTCGGGATAGGAGGTCGAGATAGGAGGATGGGAAAGGAGAACAGGAAAGGAGGTCGGGATAGGAGGTCGGGATAGGAGGTCAGGATAGGAGGTCAGGATAGGAGGTCGAGATATGAGGATGGGAAAGGAGGTCGGGATAGGAGGTCGGGATAGGAGCTCGAGATTTGAGGGCAGGATAGGAGGTCGGGATAGGAGGACTGGATAGGAGGATGGGATAGGAGGACGGGATAGGAGGTTGAGATAGGAGGACGGGATAGGAGGTTGAGATAGGAGGTTGAGATAGGAGGTCGGGATAGGAGGATGGGACAGGAGGACGGGATAGGAGGTCAGCATAGGAAGTCAGGATAGGAGGATGGGACAGGAGGTCGAGATAGGAGGACGGGATAGGAGGTCGGGATGTGGGGTTGGGATATGACAACAATATATGAGTACGGGATATGAAGTCAAAAGCTTCCTCCTTTGTTTATTTTCCTCCCCAACAAGGATTAGGAAGGAAAACCGGGCAACGCCGGGTACTCAGCTAGTGTGTATATATATATATATATATATATATATATATATTTATCTCACACATTTGTGGGGTTAAAAAGCGTTGTTTTGGAGTCGTTTATTGGTTTTTGCTTAAGTAAGCCAAATTTATCAACCCCCTGAGATAGTATAATAAAAATGTCACACATAAGCAAAACCAAAAGCAAGAAAAAAAATGCCTACATAACTTGCTCACCAAAGCAACGATGATAAATGTCCCTGATTATGTGCAGTTTTTATTCATTTTCTTATTTAAAGGGAACAGACCATGATAAACCATAAAGGAGTACTGCATCCATAGAACACTTATCCCCTATCAGCGGGGGGATTCCGACTGCTGAGACCCCTGCGATCTCCTGAAGGAGGTGTGTTGGCCACAGTATAACGCTGTGGCCAACACCTCCCCCTCCATGTATCTCTATGGGTGAGGCAGAGATGCCGCATTCGTGCATCCCCGCCTCTTCCATAGAGCTGAATGGAGGGGGCGTGTCTGTCGACATCTTAGTGAGGTCGGCGACATGAGCATAGGCCGCACAGAGCTGCAGCAGTGCTGGGTTTCCATACGGGAGATCTCAGGGGGTCCCAGTTGTCAGACCTCCCCGCGATCAGACACCTATCCTGCGGATAGGGGATGAGTGTTCTATGGCTGCAGTACTCCTTTAGAGGCAGGGTCATGCATAACGGATCTGCAGTGTATTTTATGATGCGGATCCAAACTGTGCAATGCATAGTCTTCTCATATATAAACAATAATTCAGGCATAGCCTGTACTCACTGTGCTGCTGTGTCCCTTTGTTCTGCCTTTTCATATTGGCTGGATGCAGTATATAGTCAGTCAGCGAAATGCAGGTATACAGAGCTCAGTGAGCCTTGGCACACATCCTCTTCCAGGCACACTGCACACAGGCGGATGGATACAGAATGCAGAAAAATACCGTAATGCAGACTCTTGTGGGGCCATTCTTATTTATAATGAACCCTAGTAACAGCCTCCTAGTGACTGAGCAATAAATACATGTACGTACAAAAGAAAGGGAGGAAGGCACATGTGCAAGAGTCACATTACAAGCACCATAACACAGGGCACTGCCTAATAGTGCGGTACATGCTGCCTGGGATTGTGCCACTTACTAGGTAGTTCAGTACAGCAGATTAATTCATGTCAATAATACCAGAGACTCGAGTCCATGTAAACCTCATAAGGTATAGGTTTATTTGGTAACTGTAATATATTTATATTTATAAATCCGTCCTGGTCAGGTGACACATAGCCAGGAGAGAACGTGCCAAGTATTCACTTCTTTTGATTGGTCAGGGTCATTCTCAGTCCCAAACTGATAAAAACTATTTTTACAAAAGTTTTTATTATGACAGGGACACTTTAAAGCCATTTCCTCATGGATGTCATATAGAGCTTTATTAGTACCTGCAGTTGCATTAGTACTAATGGGGTAGAAGAGCAACCTGCAGTGATTGGATGAAGAAGCCCAGCACAGCACCGCAGAGTCAGGGAGGAAGACTATCCATACAGAGTGAGGACACAACCCCTCCAGAGCACAGAATGACAAACCAAGGTATCTTTGAGAGAAATATAGGTGCTAGACCAGGGGTTGGCAACCCGTGGCATGCATGCCACTCATAGCACACAGGGTGCTTCTGAATGGCACGCAAGGGCCCCGGGTGTAGAGGGAGCCCATTCAACGCAGAGAACCTAACCTGCCTGGCTACCTACCTATGTACAGGATGGGCCATTTATATGGATACACCTTAATAATATGGGAATGGTTGGTGACATTAACTTCCTGTTTGTGGCACATTAGTATATATGAGGGGGAAAACTTTTCAAGATGGGTGGTGACCATGGCGGCCATTTTGAAGTCGGCCATTTTGAATCCAACTTTTTCAATAGGAAGAGGGTCATGTGACACATCAAACTTATTGGGAGTTTCACAAGAAAAACAATGATGTGCTTAGGTTTAATGTAACTTTATTCTTTCATGAGTTATTTACAAGTTTCTGACCACTTATAAAATGTGTTCAATGTGCTGCCCATTGTGTTGGATTGTCAATGCAACCCTCTTCTCCCACTCTTCACACACTGATAGCAACACCGCAGGAGAAATGCTAGCACTGGCTTCCAGTATCCGTAGTTTCAGGTGCTGCACATCTCTTATCTTCACAGCATAGATAATTGCCTTCCGATGACCCCAAAGATAAAAGTCTAAGGAGGTCAGATCGGGAGACCTTGGAGGCCATTCAACTGGCTCACGATGACCAATCCACTTTCCAGGAAACTATTCATCTAGGAATGCTCAGACCTGACACCCATAATGTGAAGGTGCACCATCTTGCTGGAAAAACTCAGGGAACGTGCCAGCTTCAGTGCATAAACAGGGAAACACATCATCATGTAGCAATTTTGCACATCCAGTGGCCTTGAGGTTTCAATTGATGAAGAATGGCCCCACTATCTTTGTACCCCATATACCACACCATACCATAAATTTCTCTATCGGCTCCATTGGGGGACACAGACCATGGGTGTATGCTGATGTCTCTAGGAGGTGTGACACTGTGGTAATAAAATTAAAAAAAAGTCGGCTCCTTCCAGCAGGATATACTGGCTCAGGCCCTGAGCTAATCAGTTTAAGCTTAGTGTCTGAAGGAGGTGGACATGGTCTGGAATTCTCCAGACCAGGTCTTCTGATTTTTTGTTTTCCTAGTATAGGGACATGTTAGTTTTTTATTCCTTTTTCTTTCCTGTTTTCAGGTGGGGACTCAGGGTCTCCGGTTCCCTGTTTCCCCATTGCGAGTAAGGGGGCACAGACATTGCGTATATGCGCTGTTCACCCCCCCTCTCGCCAATGGTCAGCGCCTGGGTTGGTACCTCATGGGTCCGGCTCCCCCAATTTCCCTGCTCGCCTTGCTCGCGCATAACAGCCAGGCGTGATGCAGGTAACTAAAGCTGACTGAAGACTTCACTGAAGACTCCATTAGGTAAGTTCTTCTGACTGAGGTAAGTACTTTCCCCCCTTTTCTTCTTAGGTACGGACTTGCAACCTCTGGAGACACCCTGTTTTTGGCCCACCTTTCAGGTTATGGGGCTGGCTTATACAGGGGCTGGATTTTTATTCTGGGGGAGCAGTGGCATCTTAGGGGGCATGTCATCTATGTTTTACATTGGGCACTTCACTGTGTGTGTGTGTGTGGTTACTTGCGGCTATGTCCGCAGGGCCTTATAAACGGCTGACAGCCGTGGCGCTGGTACGATTGCGCTCTCAGCGACGGCTTACTTTCACTTTCTCCGGCAGCGCCTTATATGGGGCTGACATGTGCGCTTGGGACAAGGAGCGGGCGCCATTACAGCTTCTTCTCGGCCATCTTCGCCTCGACATGGGTGTCCAAAGCCCTGTCGGAGTGGTGCCAAAAGCTCCATCAGGATATCTTAGCGGGATCCCCCCCAGAGGATCTATCTGCTCTGGCTCTCAAATGTTCTAAAGCTGGGGACTTCCTGTGCGCAGCTTCCATGCAGTCAGCCCGTTGCTCTGCCTTTGCTGTGGGTCACCTAGCGGCTCTCCGCCGCTCTATGTGGCTTAAAGCTTGGAATGCGGATGACGCTTCCAAAAGGTCTCTCACTGAGCTTCCTTTTACGGGTGTCCTTCTTTTGGGCAAGCGCCTTGATAAGATTATCTCTGAGGCGACGGGAGGTAGGAGTTCCTTGTTGCCACAAAATAAGGCTCGTCCTACTTCCCAATGGAAGTCCTCTTCCTTTCGGACCTTTGGCTCCAGCAAAGGATCCGGGCAGGCGCCTTCGCGGGACAAGAAGGCTCCCACGTTCCGGGCGCGCCCGTCTTGGAAGTCGGACTCCAACCGGTTCGGCCGTTTTGCGCCCAAGTCAGGCAACCGCAAACCCACTTCTGCATGAAGTTAGGCCCCCACCCGCGTTTTTTTCTCGGGTGGGAGGTCACCTCTTACTTTTTCGAGACATCTGGACCTCACACATTCAGGACTCTTGGGTCAGGGACGTGGTGTCCAATGGTTACCGAATCTAATTTGCCTCCCTTCCGAGGGATTGCCCAATCCGAGGGATTGCTCTGGCGAAGCAATTTCGAGAGGCTCTCCAGTCTCTGCTTCTTCAGGGGGTTATTGTTCCCGTTCCTCCAGGGGAACGGTTTCGGGGTTTCTATTCCAATCTTTTTGTGGTTCCCAAGAAGGACGGTTTTGTGCGACCAATCCTAGATCTCAAGCATCTCAACCGTCATCTTCTTATCCGCCACTTCCGTATGGAATCTCTCCGTTCGGTGGTGGTGTCCCTGGAACAAGGGGAGTTTCTTTCATCGGTGGACATCAAGGATGCCTACCTCCATGTGCCAATAATTTCAGGCCATCATAGGTACCTCCGCTTTGCGGTTCTGGAGGGGCATTTTCAATTCGTAGCCCTCCCCTTTGGTCTGGCCACGGCTCCTCGGGTCTTTACCAAGATCCTTGCGCCAGTGATGGGCCTGTTATGGTAGAGGGGAGTCTCGGTGATACCCTACCTGGACGATCTTCTCATCAAGGCTCCAACCAGAGCCCAGACTCTGGAGAATGTGGATGTAACTCTCCACACTCTGGATCGCTTCGGGTGGATGGTCAACCGGGACAAGTCAGTCCTCTATCCTACCCAATCTCTAACCTTCTTGGGACTTCGCTTCGATACGGCCTCTGCCCGAATTTGCCTCCCGCCGGACAAACGTCTGGCGCTTATGTCGCAACTATGGAGGCCGTACCCTTTGCCCAGTTTAACTACCGCCCCCTTCAACTGGCGTTTCTCTCTCGATGGGACAGGTCTCCTCTGTCCCTCGATCGTCAGATTGTTCTCCCTCGCAGGGTCCGTCAGTCTCTGCTCTGGTGGCTCCGCTCCCCCCTTCTTCTCCAAGGGCGATCATTTCTTCCCCTTCACTGGCAGGTAGTTACAACGGATGCCAGCCTGTCGGGCTGGGGCGGCGTGTTCAGGGATTGGACGGTTCAGGGACTCTGGTCTCCCCGAGAGACCCTTCTTCCGATAAACATATTGGAATTACGGGCGATTCTTCCTTGTCTTCTTCATTGGGAGTCCCGGCTTCAGTCCCGTCCTGTCCGCGTCCAGTCGGACAACGCCACGGCCGTGGCGTACATATATCGATAAGGCGGCATGGCCGAGGCGAAAAGCGAGGTTCCGGCCATTTCGGCAATTCACATTCCGGGAGTGCTCAACTGGGAAGCGGACTTCCTCAGTCGGTCCTCACCTGACCCCGGCGAGTGGTCTCTACATCCAGAGGTCTTCGCACAACTCTGCGACCTCTTCGCGTCCCGGCACAATCGGAAGATCCTTCCTTTTGTGTCCAATTACCAGGACCCTCAGGCTCTGGCCGTAGACGCCCTAGTGTTTCCTTGGGCGGGGTTTGCCCTACCCTATCTGTTCCCTCCCTTTCTGCTCCTTCCCAGGGTTCTGAGGAAGCTCAAAACAGAGGACGTCCCCGCCATTCTGGTAGCTCCAGATTGTCCCCGAAGGTCGTGGTACGCAGATGTAGTCAGGCTCCTGGACGACGCTCCACTGCGCCTTCCGCTCCGTCCGGACATGCTCTCTTAGGGTCCTCTTTGCCACCCCAATTTACAGTCGCTGCATTTGATGGTGTGGCGGTTGAGACCGCGGTTTTGAGGGCCCGCGAGTTCTCTTCCCAAGTCATTCACACCATGCTCAGGGCTCGTAAGCCCTCCTCCGCAAGAATTTACCGCCGTACTTGGCAGTCTTATTTTCATTGGTGTGAAGCTCAGGACTTATGCCCTGTAACCTTCTCGGTTCCCCGTCTTTTCTCCTTTTTGCAGTCGGGTTTGGAACTGGGGTTGTCTCTCAGTTCCCTTAAAGGTCAGGTTTCAGCCCTTGCTATTCTTTTCCAGCGGCCCCTGGCTTCTAATTCTCATGTCCAGACCTTCCTTCAAGGAGTGGCACATGCTGTTCCTCCTTATTGGTCACCCTCTCCCCCTTGGGACTTGAATTTGGTTCTGCGTGCCCTCCAGGATGCACCCTTTGAGCCCCTTAGAGAGGTGTCTCTCCGCCTCCTTTCTTGGAAAGTGGCATTTCTTGTTGCTATCACCTCCATCCGGAGGGTGTCTGAATTGGCAGCTCTCTCCTGCCATTCTCCGTTTCTGGTGATCCACCAGGACATTGTTGTTTTCTGGCCAGATCCTTCCTTTTTGCCTAAGGTGGTTTCGGCCTTTCATCTCAATGAGGACATTGTCCTCCCGTCTTTTTGTCCTGCTCCTTCTCATCCTAAGGAGCGCTTACTACACAAGCTGGATGTAGTTCGGGCTGTTCGGTCTTATCTCTCCATCACTTCTTCATTTCGTCAGTGTGATTCCTTTTTCGTCCTTACGGAAGGTCGTCGCAAGGGTCAACCTGCTTCCAAGGCCACCATTTGGATTTGGTCTGCCATTTCGGAAGCCTATCGCTGTAAGGGGAAGATTCCTCCTTTCAGGGTTGTGGCTCATTCTACCCGTTCTGTTGAGGCATCCTGGGCTCTCCAGAATAGAGCCTCGGCCTCGCAGATTTGCACACTTTCTCGAGGTTCTACCAAGTTCATACTTTCGCATCGGCTGATGCTAGTCTGGGTTGTAAAGTGTTGCAGGCGGCAGTGGACCGGCCATCTGCCTGACTACTTATCTGCCCACCCAAGGGACAGCTTTGGTACGTCCCACGGTCTGTGTCCCCCAATGGAGCCGATAGAGAATGAGATTTTTGTTTACTTACCGTAAAATCTCTTTCTCGGAGGATCCATTGGGGGACACAGCTCCCGCCCTTTTTGGGGTTTCCTTTGGTTCTCTGTCCGAGGGTGTGTTCAGTTGTTTTTTTCTTCTGGTTCTCGGACAGTTTGGGGTTTTTCTTTGAACTGTTGGTCTCCTCCTATTGCTCTGGAACTTAAACGGATTAGCTCAGGGCCTGAAGGCGGGTATATCCTGCTGGGAGGAGGTGACTTTTTTTTATTACCATAGTGTCACACCTCCTAGAGACAGCAGCATACACCCACGGTCTGTGTCCCCCAATGGATCCTCCGAGAAAGAGATTTTACGGTAAGTAAACAAAAATCTCCTTTTTTGTGTTCCAACAGTCTTGGAGGGATCTATCCAATGTGGGTTACTGTCAGACCAATAGCAGTGGTTTTGTTTGTTAACTTCAACATTCACATAAAAGTTTGCCTCATCACTGAACAAAATCTTCTGCGTAAACTGAGGGTCCTTTTTCAATTTTTGTTTTGCCCATTCTGCAGCACGTGAAAGTACGGATACTGGAAGCCTGTGCCAAAATTTCTCCTGCGGTGTTACTATCAGTGGGAGAAGAGGGTTGCATTGACAATCCAACACAATGGGCAGGACATTTTACAGTGGTCAGAAACTTGTAAATAACTCATGAAATAATAAAGTTACGATAAAACCAAGCACATCGTTGTTTTTCTTGTGAAATTCCCAATAAGTTTGATGTGTCACATGACCCTCTTCCTATTGAAAAAACAAAAGTTGGATTCAAAATGGCCACCCATCTTGAAAAGTTTCCCCCCTCACATATACTAATGTGCCACAAACAGGAAGTTAATATCACCAACCATTCCCATTTTATTAAGGTGTATCCATGTAATTGGCCCACCCTCTATTTAGCTACCTGGCTGCTTACCTACATAGCTACCAACCTACTTGGTCTACCTACCTAAGGGTGTATATGCCTATGGGGGATGGGCTACCTAATAAGGAACTAATTACTCTGGAACATACCTACCTAATAGGGAAACTACCTGCCTAATGTGTGGAATATACAGTCATGGCCGTAAATGTTGTCATCCCTGAAATTTTTCTAGAAAATGAAGTTTTTCTCACAGAAAAGGATTTCAGCAACACATGTTTTGCTATACACACGTTTATTCCCATTGTGTGTATTGGAACTAAACCAAAAAGGGAGGAAAAAGAGTGATCGACCACGGTTTTAGGTGCAGGGAAAAAGCACATACGGGGCAAAAATTAGCCGACCAAACGTTTCACTGCAGTCGGCTCATTGAAATGAATTACATACAGAAGTGCAAGGTTCTAGCTCTCCCTTGCTGTATGCGCTCTTGTATGGGGGAAAACGTAATGGGAACCCAGCCTAACTAATGTGCAAGTAGAAGGACACCTAGGAAATAGTGATCATAATACATTATAACGTGTTCTTCAATAAGGTAATCTCTCAAGGGGCCACAAAAACAATGAACTTTAGGAAGGCAAAGTTTGATCAACTCAAAGAAGCCCTTAACAATATAAAATTGGATAATGTCCTCAAAAAGAACAATACTGACACTAAATGGGAGACTTACATATATCTTAAATTCTCACTGTAATAAATATATACCTTATGGGAATAAAAGGGTCAGGGATAAAATAAAACCAATATGGATGAATAAAACGGCTAAGTGGGCAATAAATGACAAAAATAAAAGCATGTAAACTACTAAAATAGGATGGCAGTGAAGCATTAAAAAGCTATAGAGAAAATTGTAGAATATGTAAAAAACAGATAAAAGCCTCAAAAATAGAGACAGACTTAATGCAAAAAAAGTAAAACTAACCCTAAAATGTTCAACTATATAAATAGCAAAAAGTTTAAAAATGAAAGTGCAGGCCCTTTAAAATGATAAAGAAATTATAAACTGGGATCAGGAAAAAGCAAATATATGAAACAAATTCTTCTCCACTGTATTCACTCAGGAAAATGAAATTCCAGGTGAAATACAGTGTGATAAGGTAAACTCCCCAGTACAGGTCACCTGTGTAACCCAGGAAGTACAGTGCCATCTACAAAAAAAAAAATCAAAATAAACAAATCAACAGGTACAGATGGCATTCACCCCCATGTTCTAAAGGAATTATGTAATAGACAGACCCCTAATTTTTTATATTCAGGGACTCTATAGTAACAGGGCCTGTTCCCCAGGACTGGCGCATGACAAATGTGGTGCCAATATTTAAAATGGGGTCAAAAGGTGACCCCGGGAATTATAGACCTGTTCGTTTAACCTCCGTTGTATGTAAATTGTTTGAGGGTTTTCCAAGATGCTTTTTTGGAGTATATTGATAAAAATAAATGTATGACTCCATATCAGCATGGATTTATGAGGGATCGGCCCTGTCAAACTAACCAGATCAGCTTTTATGAGGCGGCGAGCTCCAGACTGGACCAGGGGAAATCGCTGGATGTCGTATATCTGGATTATTCCAAAGCATTTGATACGGTGCCACATAAAAGGTTGGTGCATAAAATGGGAAGGATTGGGCTGGGGGAGAATGTGTGTAAGTGGGTAAATAACTGGCTCAGCGATAAGAAACAGAGGGTGGTTATTAATGGTACTTATTCTGATTGGGTGACTGTTACTAGTGGGGTACCACGGGGGTTAGTCTTGGGTCCTGTTCTATTTAATATATTTATTAATGACCTTGTAGAGGGGTTTAATAGTAAAGTAGCAATCTTTGCAAATGTTACTAAACTCTAAAGCGGTAAACACTATAGAGGACAGTGCACTGTTACAAATGGATCTAGATAGGTTGGAGGTTTTGGCTGGGAAGTGGCAGATGAGGTTCAACACTGATAAATGTAAGGTAATGCACATGGGGGAAAAAAATCCAGGCTGGGATTATGTATTAAATGGGAGAACACTTGGGACGACTGACATGAAAAAAGGACTTAGGAGTCTTAGTTAACAGTAACTTTAGCTGTAGTGACCAGTATCGGGCAGCTGCTGCCAAGGCAAATAAAATCATGGGATGCATCAACAGGGGTAAAGATGCCCACGACAAGGAAATAATTCTACCGCTGTACAAATCACTAGTCAGACCACACATGGAATACTGTGTACAGTACTGGGCACCAGTGTACAAGAAAGATATAGTGGAGCTGGAGAGGGTTCAAAGACGGGCAACCAGAGTAATACGGGGAATGGGAGGACTACAGTACCCAGAAAGATCATCAGAATTAGGGTTTAGTTTAGAAAAAAGAAGGCTTAGGGGAGATCTAATAACTATGTATAAATATGTATGGGGACCGTACAGAGATCTCTCCCATGATCTGCTTTAGAGATGAGCGAACTTACAGTAAATTCAATTCGTCACAAACTTCTCGGCTCGGCAGTTGATGACTTCCTGCATAAATTAGTTCAGCTTTAAGGTGCTCCTGTGGGCTGGAAAAGGTGGATACAGTCCTAGGAGACTCTTTCCTAGGACTGTATCCACCTTTCCCAGCCCAACAGAAAGCTGAACTAATTTATGCAGGAAAAGTCAGCAACCGCCGAGCCAAGAAGTTCATGACGAATCGAATTTACTGTAAGTTCGCTCATCTCTAATCTGTTTATACCCAGTACTATGTTTAGAGGAAAGAAGGTTTCTACACCAGCACAGACAGGGGTTCTTTACTGTAAGAACAGTGAGACTGGAATTCTCTCCCGGAGGAGGTGGTCATTAGGAACGCTTTAAAAGAATTCAAAAGGGGTCTGGATGCATTTTTGGAGAACAACAACATTACATGTTATTGATACTAGATTTATAGGGACAGAACGTTGATCCAGGGATTTATTCTGACTGCCATATTTGGAGTTGGGAAGGAATTTTTACCTTCTTCTGGATCAACTCAGTAGGGACTCCATAGGGTTATAGGTCGAACTTGATTGACTCTGGTCTTTTTTCAACCTTATTAACTATTACTATAAATTTTTTAAACCGTATACAGGTTAAAATTCGTACACGTTTTGATAGTTTAGGCTGGGTTCACATCACGTTTTTTCAACTACGGTTCCTGCATACCTTTTCTATCAAAAACTGTATGGGGGAAAAACAGATGGAACAGTATGGGAAAAAGTAAACCGTATGCATTTTTAAATAGTATACTGTTTTTAAAAGTGCAAACAGTTCCGTCTATTTTTATTTAAAAAAAAACACATTTTAGAAAATTCTGTCCATTTTTAATGGGAGGGGTCTTGGGTGCGGACTTTAGTATGCAAATGCGCATATGCAAAGAAATAAAGCATACGGTTTCGCCGTATGGAACCGTATACATGTGTGTTTCCCATTGACATCCATGTAATAAAATAAATAAAAAAATTGAAAAAAGGTATGCGGTTGCAATACGGTTTTTAACCCAGAGTCAAAACCGTGGTTGAACAGTTTGAAATACTGTTAAAAACCGTATTGCAAGCAAACCGTACGCAACCGTATGCATCAGGGTGCATACGGTTTGCAATGCTTTGCCTATGTATACCATTCCATATGTTTTCACTAATTAAAACTTATGCGGGAACCGTAGTTGAATAACGTGAAGTGAACCCAGCCTTAGTCCGGTTTTGAGGAATCCTTTATCACAAACCTGATACGGGAACTGTATTGCAAAAACCTGGTGTGAATGCAGCCTTATGCCGGATTCACACGGCAGAATCTGCACTGAATTTTGCATGAATTTATAGCCCATTCACTTCAATTGAATTCTTGCAGCAGAAATGATGTGTCAACGGCACAGCAGAATCCCATTGTTGTGTAGTTTCATGCAGAATTCAGTACAGAAATTCTGCCATGTGAATCCAGCCTTATAACTAGTCAACTTTTGCATAAATCCATTTTTCTCAAAGATGTGCTACAACAAAACAGCACCAAGTCTGTCTCCAGGTTGTGTTTAGTATTGCAGATCAGTTCCATTGAAGTAAATGGAGGAAAGTTGTAATATCACACACAACCTGGGGACAGACTTGGCAATGTTTATGAAGGTAATTAAGTCTGTAATTTACAAATCTGTTTAACTTTCTAGCACCAGTTGATTAAAAAAAAAAAAAAAAAAAATAGTGTTCTACGGAAGTACCCCTTTGAGTGTTTAGATGCATTTATAAGAAACTTTAAAAAAAAAAAAAAAATTTCGTTCAACTCCACTAGACATTTTGTGCAAACTTGCTGAAGGGAGGAAATGCAAGCTTCAAAAGTGGAGTGTAAGTTACAAGTTATATTTCCCTTTACCAAAACTTCCATGTACACTTTTAGGGATGATATGCAGATTTTATAGTACTTCACATACATTAAAAAGAATTTAGTCACAAGCCAAGCAATTCTGAAGGAATAAGAAAAATGACAAAGCAAGGAAGGTTTTGGAAATGGACTTTTATTACTTGACCAGATAGATTCATCCATAGGAAACCTAAAAAAATAAATAAATACAATTAAATAGGGTATATAGTACAAGAACATTAAGCCTAGACTGCAACTTTATGAATTATATGTGTCCAGAAGCTGCATCATGCCTTGGGGCAGTGTTTCCCCACCAGGGTGCCTCCAGCTTTCTCAAAACTACAACTCCCAGCATTCCCGGACACTTGTTAGGAAACCCTTATCTATGTATTGCACCTGGCTGCTGAAACTAGTGATTGACTGCAGTGATATGTGCCCAATGTATAGGGGGTCTTCACCTCTGCGATGCCAGCGAGTTCAAGGGTGGGCATTTTTAGTTTTCCTGGTCTGGACCCAGATGTGAAGTGATAGCTATTAGAGATGAGCGAACTTACAGTAAATTTGATTCGTCACGAACTTCTCTGCTCGGCAGTTGATGACTTTTCCTGCATAAATTAGTTCAGCTTTCAGGTGCTCCTGTGGGCTGGAAAAGGTGGATACAGTCCTAGGAGAATCTTTCCTAGGACTGTATCCACCTTTTCCAGCCCACCGGAGCACCTGAAAGCTGAACTAATTTATGCAGGAAAAGTCATCAACTGCCGAGCCGAGAAGTTCGTGACAAATCGAATTTACTGTAAGTTCGCTCATCTCTAATAGCTATATGCTCATACACCCCCTAAAAACCACCACACAGCAGCATGAATAGTGTATAATAAAGTCCCCATACAACTGATTCCTGAACACTCATGTTCAACCCTCCAAGATTATACATTTTAGCAGCTTTCCCCACATGCTGGCAGCAATCCAGTTTATGAAGTGATCAGAAAAGTGTTTCCCAACCAGGGCGCCTCCAGCTGTTGCAAAACTACAACTCCCAGCATGCCTGGGCAGCCAAAGATGTCCAGGCATGCTGGGAGTTTTGCAACAGCTGAAGGCACCCTGGTTGGGAAACTGCCTTAGGGTCTATTCACACAGCGGAATTTCCACCTCAAATTAAAGCCCATAGACTTCTATGGGATTCCGCACTCCCATTCACAGTTCTGAATTTCTGCTTGCGGAGTTGCTGGGAGTTGTAGTTTTGCAACAGCTGGAGGCACCCTGGTTGGGAAACACTTGACCAAAATAAGGTGACTGAATAAGAACCAGAATACAAGGTCTTGAGAAACCTTTAAAGTACCTGTTAAAGTTTTTTTTATATAATGTAGATAAAACCATTATATGTATATTTGTAATCTACATTGATTAAAAATGGTGTATATTTTGGGTGATTCTGTCCCTGCAGCCATTGTCTGTGTCTCTATGATGAGTCCAAAAACAGGAAGTGAGGAAAGGAGAAGCAGGGATCTGTGCAGACTCCTGGCTTGTCAATCATCCTAATGTATGAGTCAGGAGCATGTGATAGAGCCTCAGTGCACACTGTCCTGCTTTATCTTACTGCACAGAGCCCTGCAGGGCTGTGGAAATGTAATAAATGACTTGTCCACGGGACTAAAACGGAGCAAAATCTACCTGTCCCTCATGACGATCCACTTGTCCGGTCCAATTTTTGCTTTTACACTCGTTTTTCCTCCTCGCCCTATAATAGCCATAACTACCTACTATAATGATACCTTCATTTTTCAATAACATTCTTCGAACCAAAAAATATAAAAATTAAAATAATTTTGCAGAATTGGTGGTTCTCTTTTCTACGCCATTTACCTTGTGGTTGAGCTAATCTGTTATTTTGATTAGAGATTAGCGAACTTACAGTAAATTCGATTTGTCACAAACTTCTCGGCTCAGCAGTTGCTGACTTTATCCTGCATAAATTAGTTCAGCTTTCAGGTGCTCCGGTGGCTGGAGACTCTTTCCTAGGACTGTATCCACCTTTTCCAGCCCACCGAAGCACCTGAAAGCTGAACTAATTTATGCAGGATAAGTCATCAACTGCTGAACCGAGAAGTTCGTGACAAATCAAATTTACTGTAAGTTCGCTCATCTCTAATTTTGATACTTTAGGCCGACATGATTACAGCAATACCAGATTTGTAGTTTGTCATGTTTAATTAAAAAAAAAAAAAGCTGAACTTTCAATTTTTTTTTTTATTTCCTTTTTTTTGACACCTGTAGCTTTTTTTTTTTCTCCGCATACTAGGCTGTATGAGGGCTCATTTTTGTGCCATTATGGCTTTTTATATTGGTACCATTTTGGTATTGATCTGACTTTCTAATCTTTTTTACTTTTTTTCTGGGATATTATAAAAATTGCAATTCTGTGGTTTGGTATTTTTTTTACATGTACACACAATACTAAATATTTTATTTTTATTATGTTTACATGTTTCTATATAGGAAAAGGGGGCGATTTGAACTTTTAACATGGAAGGGGTTAATGTTTGTCTTTTAAACTTTTGTAAAAAAATAAAAAATAAAATGATTATTTTACACTGTATTAGACTTTTAGGCTATTAGCAGTGGCCCCAGCTACTGAGAACAGAACAGCCGGGGGTTGCAGAGTATGGAGCGGGAAGGAGTCTGGAGCCCGCTCTCCATACAGACTACTGAGCACCGCCGTGCTGGTCAGGTCCAGCCCTGCTTTCCTGAAGCAGGACTAAGGGCCGGAAAAATTCACCTGCCCGGCGCCCGGAAATGCATGTCCCGGGCGCCAGGAATTCCACATCCCTGCGCTGAATGCCCTGCCCTCCCTTCCTGTATTTGGACTCCTCATAGACACACATGCAATAGCTGCAGGGACAAGAAACAACATTTTTAACCAAGGTATATTACAAATATACATATAATGGTATTATCTACATTACATAAGTTTTTGTTGCATGCTGCCTCTGGAAATTCTTACATCCTTACAAAGAGGTATCCAGTGACCTATGGTTCATGTGGTTTTAGTACAGTATTAGATTTGAACAAGCCATCCATCTATGCACCTTCACACAGGCTCGATGGAGACAACACCCAAAATGAAGAAAATTCATAAAAAATTTGCCATGTATGAAAAAAATGTCATCTAGACCTGCAGATTTTGGAAGGACCAGCTAATAAGGTGAATAGTGTAACAAATCTCCCTTAATGGCAGATATCAGGCATGCCCTTGTGCTGTCATGTGAGAAGTCACTACTAGAAGAATCCAAAACACTTCAAGCTTGTATTGGGGAAAGAGGGTCACGAGAAGTCGTTCTAGCCGACAATATATGATCACCTTAACCCCTTAAGGACCGGGGGTTTTCAGTTTTTGCATTTTCGTTTTTTGCTCCTTGCCTTTAAAAAATCATAACTATTTCAATTTTGCACCTAAAAATCCATATGATGGCTTATTTTTTGCGCCACCAATTCTACTTTGTAATGACGTCAGTCATTTTGCCCCAAAATCTACGGTGAAACGGAAAAAAATCATCGTGCGACAAAATTGTAAAAAAAAACGCCGTTTTGTAATTTTGGGGGCTTCCGTTTCTACGTAGTAGATTTTTTGGTAAAAATTAAACCTTCTCTTTATTCTGTAGGTCCATACGATTAAAATGATTCCCTACTTATGTAGGTTTGATTTGGTCGCACTTCTGGAAAAAATCATATCTACATGCAGGAAAATTAATACGTTTAAAATTGTCATCTTCTGACCCCTATAACTTTTTTATTTTTCCGTGTATGGGGCGGTATGAGCGCTCATTTTTTGCGCCGTGATCTGAAGTTTTTAACAGTACCATTTTAGCATTGATAGGACTTATTGATCGCTTTTTATTCATTTTTAAATGATATAAAAAGTGACCAAAAATGCACTATTTTGCACTTTGGAATTTTTTTGCGCGCACTCCATTGACCGCACATTTCTGCACGCGGTGATACCACATATGTTTTTTATTTACACTGTTTTTTTTTTTATTGGATAAGGGGGGTGATTCAAACTTAATAGGGGAGGAGTTAAATGATCTTTATTCACTTTTTTTGCAGTGTTATAGCTCCCATAGGGTCCTATAACACTGCACACACTGCTCATCAATGATCACTGGTTTCTCATAAGAAACCAGTGATCAACGATTCTGCCGCATAACTGCTCATGCCTGGATCTCAGGCACTGAACAGTCATTCGGCGATCGGACAGCGAGGAGGCTATCCCGAACAGCCCGACTGAGCTAGCCGGCCACTTTCACTTTTCACTTTCAGCTCTGAGCGCACGGCTAAAGGGTTAATAGCGCGCGGCTCCGTGATCAGCGCTGCACGCTATTAGAGGCGGGTCCCGGCTTCACTATGACGCCGGGCCCGCCGTGATATGACGCGGGGTTACTGTGTAACCCCGCGTTATATCGGGAGAGCAGGACCAAGGACGTACCGGTAAGTCCTTGGTCCTTAAGGGGTTAAAGGAGTACGGTGGTGCAGTAAAACGCATCCCCTATGCAGAGGATGGGGAATAAGTTCTATATTGCTGGGAATCAGTCCCCAGCCGTCACCTGCACGCCACACCGGCTCTTTCAAAAGGAAGGAAGTGTGCCAACCCCTGCACGAAGCTGCGGCTGGCATGCCTCTCATGTATCTCTATGGGGGAGCCGGAGATACCAAAGAGCTGTATCTCTGGGCTTTCCCATAGAGATGCATGGAGGGCACATGCTCTTAAAGGGTTTCCTGGCCTAAATCTATTGATGACCTATTCATTGCTCTATACCAGTGTTTTCCAACCAAGGTGCCTCCAGGTGTTGCAAAACTACAACTCCCAGCATGCCTCGAAAGCCAAAGGCTGTCCAGGCATGCTGGGAGTTGTAGTTTTTAAACACCTAGAGTCACCCTGGTTGGGAAACACTGGTCTATACACTGCTGGCACTGGGTAACTGCAGAACCGCTCCCATTCACTACAATAGGAGCTTCTCTACAGTTATACAGTGTCAGCACCAACAGAATACTCTATTTCTGACGCCGATCAGCTATTGATTTGCCAATCCTATGGGAAACCTTTATAACAGCTATATCAGCACAGCCACAAAAACACAGATGCCAGTTTTAAGCAGTCTATTTAAAAATGAATATATTTGGCAATTACCTTAGTTCATCCTCCTTATCAATCTGTTGATCTGGTCCTCCCTGTTTCCTGCATCACCACCTTCCACGAAGTGTGTAGTTTTCTTCTTCATACCACCCCTGGGGGAGGACAGCTTGAAGGGCCAGAGGAAGTTGTTTGCGGCTTTGAAGTTTTTGCCAACTGTGTAGATCTCATGGATCAGATCTTCGACACAGATGATGCCACTCTTGCCTAAAGGAAAGACCCTCAATTTAAAGAAATGCTCAATGTAGACTAAGCCATTTTAAAACAAGTCTAGTAGATCTGCCAAAACTGTAGTCATCCATTTAAAGGGTACAACAGTGCCAAAAAGTTTAACAGATTTGTAAATTCTTCTATTAAAATTCTTCTCTGCCGACACCTGTCCATGTCAGGAACTGTCCAGAGTAGGAGAAACTCCCCATAGCATACATAATGCTGCTCTGGACAGTTCCTGACACGGGGAGAGGTGTTAGCAGAGAGCACTGTGGTCAGACAGAAAAGAAATCCAAAAATAAAAGAATTTCCTCTGTAGTATTCAGCAGCTAATAAGTTCTGAAAGGATAAAAATGTCTTTAATAGAAGTAATTTACAATACTGTAACTATTTGGCACCAGTTGATTTAAAAGATAAATAAATAAATAAAATGTTTTCCCCCGGAGTACCCCTTTAAGACGACAAGTCAAAAGTCTACATACAACTTTAGAGCTGATGTAGGCACAAGTGAAAAAGCAACTATCATAGAACATGCATAGAACACTGGATTTTAGGAGCCAGTTACACCACTACTAATGCACTTATTTGGTGATAGACAGGTAATCATTCCCACGCACATTTACAGGGGGGGAGCAGTTTTGCACCTGGTCTTGCGCTAAATAAGTGTTTTCCAAAAAGGAAGACTCCAGCTATTGCAAAACTACAACTCCTAGCATGCCCGGACTGCGAAAGGCTGTCTGGGCCTCCTGGGAGTTGAAGTTTTGCAACAGCTGGAGGCACCTGGTAAGGAAATAATGGCCGAAATATACGTCCATTCTAAGGCAGATTTCAAAAGCAGCATAACAAGCGCATCAGAAACGCGGTGAGGAAAGGACTTGTGTCCATAGTAATACAAAACGTGCATGTAAGACTCTAGAAACCGGTCTAATCAGACACAAGAAAGGGGACCGGATGCAAACCAGATGAGGACCGCTTGTCCCCAAAAATATATTTATCTGATGACAAAATTCCTTAAAAGTACAACATACCAAGGTGATTCTCAATGAGAGAGTTATCAGTCAGAGGGATACGCTGTTTATTGATCTTCAGGAAACCACGCTTGTAGATTAACTCTTTCACTGATTTCAGGTTGGGATAACTACAAAACACAAATTACAATATTACATTATATAATATGAACATGTATGAATCTAGAAAGTTTCAGAGAACAAATAGTTTCCAGTGCAATTTCTCATGATTTTAAAATCTGCCCCTATCTACATTGATGAACAGAATCCTTTCAGTTTTTTGTTTTTTTAACCACCCCCTTACTGCAGTGCTTCCCAATCAGCATGCCTCCAGCTGTTGCAAAACTACAACTCCCAGCCCGCCCGGACAGCCGTTGGCTGTCCGGGCATGCTGGGAGTTGTAGTTTTGCAATAGCTGGAGGCAAACTGGTTGCAAAGCACTGCCCTACTGTAAACAGGCCCAAGGTGGTCGAGAAGGCAAAGTGATGAAATGGGGCAACCCCTTTAAGGTGAACATTAGATATGTGTCACAAGCTGGCGACTGTGTCACTTACCCCCAGGCAATGTAGGGCTCGATCAACCTGAGCATATTGATAGAAGTCTTGTTGAGTTTCACAAAGCTGCCATTGAAAATCTGGCGCAGACGGAGGAGTTGCAACACCTTACGCACCTTTGGGCTGACACCATTGATACTAGGAGAGAAAAATACACATCTTGTGTCACAAGCAGGATTCTGATAGATCCGTTCACTAATGTAAACTTTATGGCAAAACTGAACATTTACGAAGGTACCAAGCAAGGCCTCATTGCTGTACAATACAAACCACGAGCAGCGTAACAGGAGCAGGGAGCCAGATGCCGACAACGGCCCAGATTTACCAAACTGAGAAAAAGTAGAGAGAGATTTTCCCACAGCAGCCAATCACAGCGCTTGGTTGCTGTGGGAAAATAATGTTTTTCTCTCAGTGTTTAATAAATTTGGGCCTATGGGCTTTACTCCGAAACGCACAGACATTTTAAAGAGATACTAGTTTAACCCCTTAAGGATGGAGGGTTTCAGTTTTTGCATTTTCGTTTTTTTCCTCATCACCTTCTAAAAATAAAAAAACTCAATTTTGCACCTAAAAATCCATATGATTGCTTATTTTTTGCGCCACCAATTCTACTTTGTAATGAAAAAAAATCATTGTGCGACAAAATGGAAGAAAAAAATGCCATTTTGTAATTTTAGGGTGCTTCCGTTTCTACACAGTTAATTTTTCTGTAAAAATGACACCTTTCTCTTTATTCTGTAGGTTTATTCTGTAGGTCCATAAATGTATATGTTTAAAGTTGTCCTATTTTGACCCTTTTTTTATTTTTCCATGTACAGGGCGGTATGAGGGATCATTTCTTGTGCCGTGATCTGAACTTTTTATCGGTACCTTTTTTGTATTGATCGGACTTTTTGATCGCTTTTTATTAATTTTTTATGGTATAAAAAGTGACCAAAAATACCCTATTTTGGACTTTGGAATTGTTTTGCGCATACGCCGTTAACCGTGCGGTTTAATTAAAGATATATATTTTATAGTTCGGACATTTACGCACGCGGCAATACATGTTTATTTTTACATAGTTTTTGGGAAAAGGGGGATGATGCTAAATTTTATTAGGGAAGGGATTAAATTATCTTTATTCCCTTTTTTTGCAATGTTATAGCCCCCCATTGGGGGCTATAACATTCAGTACATTGATTCAGTACACTGATCCCTGCCATTGAATGCAATGGCAGTGATCAGTGTTCAGGCTTGGAGCAATCAATCACCGATCGGACGCGCAGGAGGCAGGTAAGGGACTCTTCTGCTGCGTCCTAGCTGCCCTGGACATTGCGATTTTACCGCGATTGTCCCAATCAGCCGGGAAGCTTTTACTTTCACTTTAGACGCAGCGATCAACTTTGATCGCCGGGTCTAAAGAGTTAATGCCGGACATCAGCCCGATCAGCAATGTTGGGCATTAGCCACGGATCCTGGTTGCTTACAGCAACTGGGACCCACCGGGTATGATGCGCACTCTCCTGCTGAGCGCGCGTCATACCTCAGGAGGCACTTCTGGACATTCATAAACGTCCACATGCGTTTGTCACATGACATTAAGTCACTGAACAGTCTTTAGTGGTTCAGTGGTTCTTCAGATATCTATATTTTTAGTTTTCTGTTATTCCCTGGCTTGGGACTCAGTGGGAGGTGTTATCATCTGGGACTCGGCCACACGTCATTCTAGCTGGGCGGAGCTGCCGCCCGGCTCATGAATATTCATGACCTTATCCTCCTGGACTAATTCTTCTTTCTCGGTCTGTTTGTGAATAAATACACCCTCCGTCCCTTCCTTCCTCCCACCCCCAGCTTTTCACTCATGCAGCCGGTCTTCTTATTTGTATAGGGCCGCAGCTTGAGTGAAGCCGGGGGGAGAACGCCGCTTTTGGGTGTACGGAACGCGGCGCATGCGTGGCCCTCCCCACCAGACCGAGAAAAAGGAGTTAGAACAGGAGGATAAGTTCATGAATATTCATGAGCCGGGCGGCCGCTCCGCCCAGCTAGAATGACGTGTGGCCGAGTCCCAGATGATAACACCTCCCACTGAGTTCCAAGCCAGGGAATAACAGAAAACTAAAAATATAGATATCTGAAGAAGCGCTGAACCATTTTTAACCAGGTAAGGAGCGTTTTAATCAGGATCACCCGCACTACAAGCCTGTGTAATAGGTGATTCTGATGACAGATTTCCTTTAAATGGGCACTGTCAGATACAAGACCTTTTTATATGTTGATCACTCTTGGCAAAATATTAACCCAGTTTCCCAACCAGGTTACCTCCAGCTGTTGCAAAACAAACTCTCAAAATGCTTTGACAGCCAAAGGCTGGGAGTTGTAGTTTTGCAACAGCTGGAGGCACCCTGCTTGGGAAACACTGCCTTACAGAGTAGAGATGGCTCCATGCAGGAAATTGTGGGGGTCCCAGCAGCCGGAAGCCCCGCGATCAGACAGACACTTAACCCCTATGATGTGGATAGGTGATTAGATGTTATGAGCTCCATCAACATTCTTTTAATATTTAGGTCACCAAATCACATTTATACCTTTTCCCAGCACAAGAGCTTTAACCAGACAACACGTCCACACAAAACTGATAGGTAATCTCACCCGCGAATTCTTATGACAAAAGCCAATTTGGGCTCGGCGGGGACATAGTAGTTTCCAGCTTTACGGCCCATTCTTGCCAGACGGATCTCCTTTCTGTACAGCTGCCTGTACTCCTTGTAGTAGCTCTCCGCCCTCTTGTAGATGATCTTTCTTTTCTCTTTACGGACCTGAAAAATAGCAGAAACCTATACTGTAGGGCACAGACATTACACCTAACCCTCAGGTGCTACTTACACCCCAATAGATACAGCACAAGACAGGACGCCCCTTACCCTCTTGTCTTTAAGGATCTTCTTGATCCTTTGGGCCTTGGCAGCCGCAAAGGCCTTTCGCCTCTTGAGGAGGCTTTCTGGAACGGATGGGAGCTTTTTCGTCTGTTTTCCTCTGCAACAGAAGAACAAACAGTTGTAACTATAATTTGCCCACTAATGTCCCATCCCTAATGAAGACTATGGACGCCGGCCACTACTGAGATGACCCCTTCTAAGGGTCTAAGAAAGCCTTCAGCTGTCAGGGGATAATGGGAACTGTAGGTTTGTGACAGCTAGAGAGCCACAGGTTGGGGTGGGGGCAGAACAGATAAGGACTTTACATGGCACCAACATAATCTGCAGTGCATTATAATCCGGTAGGCAGAAATCAGAACACATGTCCCTGTCCATAACAGGATACAATACTAAAAACAAAGCAGACTGCACTACTGCCTGTGGTAAGCCCTGATCTATACTACTTGAGAGGACATATACTGCACATACCAGGAGCCTTCATGGAAACGACAGATAACATTAGACACAAGGACCTGCTACACCATGATCTATATATGAAGATAGGACAGGAAACCTTTGGCACTGCAATGTTTTGGACTACAACTCCCATGATGCTTTGTCAGCATTTTGGCTGTGGGAGATTTAGTCCAAAACATCTGCAGTGCCGAAGGTTACCTGTGCCTGACTAGGGCAATACACATGGATGTACCAGGACCTATAGCGCACTGCACACATGCACTAATAGCTATATTTGATGATTATACATAGGTTATCGTACACACAAACTTAGACCTATAAGGCGCTGTACACACTCAGACATACAGGGTACTGTACATCCATGCACTAGATCTATACAACACTGTACACACTAAGATCTACATTGAGAACCTATTGGGCAATACAAACAGTAGGATCTATATGGCGCTGTATGCAAACTAAGACTTACAGGTACTGTACATACAAGCACTAGACCTATAGGGCACCACACTAAGATCTATATAACTGTTTCCCAACTAGGGTGCCTCCAGCTGTTGCAAAACTAGTGTACAGTGTCATAGGTACTAGTATATATATATATATATATAAGTGAATGTAGTGTCATAGGTCCTAGTATCAATATAGATCAGTGTTTCCCAGCCAGGGTGCCTCCAGCTGTTGCAAATCTACAACTCCCAGCATGCCGGGACAACCGTAGGCACCCTGGATTGGAAACACTGATCTATACTAGGACCTAAAAGACACTGCACACACATATATATATACATATACACACACACTAGGACCTATAGGACACTGCACACACCTATACTAGGACCTATAGGACACTGCACACACCTATACTAGGACCTATAGGACACTGCACACACACTAGGACCTATAGGACACTACACACACACTAGGACCTATAGGACACTACACACACACTAGGACCTATAGGACACTGCACACACACACACACACTAGGACCCACGTTAACAGTCACATACACGTCCAGGACTCGGCACTCTACACTAGGAAACAGCAGGGTTCCGCCAGCACCAGGCCGCAGCACAGCCGCCTAGGGTAGAGTTCAGACAGCGCCGCCAATCCTGAGCCCAGAACGCACTGATCTCCATCAATAACACACACAGACTATTCTCCATTGTCTCTGGCATCTGAGTCTGAACAGACGGCGTGAGAAACCCCGAGGACGGGAGGATGACGGCGGATTCTCCAGAGGACATGATCTACTCACTCTGTCCCCGCCATGTTCACCACCGGAAAAGAGGGTAACGCGCATGCGCAATGGAAACTTAAGCACGACGCGAGGTGACGTCATCTTCCTGCGCGGCAGTGTGCGCATGTGTAGCGTTTACGGTGGAAGTGATTGTGTGACTGCGGGGGGAGAGGTGTGCGTGGTCTGAGCCCCGCGTGGCCGATGCGTGGTGTGATCGGATGTCCGCAGCCTCCGATCACCGGGCAGGGTGATACTGTCCCCTGCTGCTGTGTGGGGAAACACCGAAGGGGGCGCTATAGCAGCGAATCCTTGTATTTGTTATAGCTGGTTGGGGTCCTAGCAGTAAGACCCCCACTAATTAAAGAAAAAAAAAGAATGCCTTATCCCTGTGACAGTCATCTTCTGTAGCAAAATCACCCTTTAATTAAGTGTCCTCCAACCTGTTACTCTGTAACTGTTGCAAGACTACAACTCCCAGCATGCCCAGTAAGACAATGTTTCCCTAACGAGTGTGCCTCCAGCTGTTGCAAAACTACAACTCCCAGTATACCCGGACAGCCTACCATAGTGCTCTAGGCTAGTGTTTCCCAACCAGGGTGCCTCCAGCTGTTGCAAAACTACAACTTCCAGCATGCCCAGACAGCCTACCACAGTGCTCTAGGCTAGTGTTTCTCAACCAGGGTGTCTCCAGCTGTTGCAAAACTACAACTCCCAGTATACCCGGACAGCCTACCACAGTGCTCTAGGCTAGTGTTTCCCAACCAGGATGCCTCCAGCTGTTGCAAAACTACAACTTCCAGCATGCCCAGACAGCCTACCACAGTGCTCTAGGCTAGTGTTTCCCAACCAGGGTGCCTCCAGCTGTTGCAAAACTACAACTTCCAGCATGCCCAGACAGCCTACCATAGTGCTCTAGGCTAGTGTTTCCTAACCAGGGTGTCTCCAGCTGTTGCAAAACTACAACTCCCAGTACACCCGGACAGCCGTTGGCTGTACGGGCATGCTGGGAGCTTGGTTTTGCAACAGCTGGAGGCTCCCTGTTTGGCAAATACTAAGGGCTTGTTGATATAGTACTAGCTGAGTAACTGGTGTTGCCCCGGGCAACAATGATTTGATTCCTTTAGTAACTCTTTACTAATAGGCCTCCTCTTCTGTAAATTCTCTCCAGTTCAGGCAGTCAGACTCCTCTTCCTCTCCAGCCATTACACCAATGTCTCCCCCCCCCCCCCCCCCCCGTGCCAGTCACTACATTGGTTACCCATTCAGTCCAGAATAAAGTACAAAGGGGAAGATTTATCAAAACCTGTGCAGAGGAAAAGTTGCTGAGTTGCCCATAGCAACCAATCAGATCGCTTCTTTCACTTTGCAGAGTCCTGATCAAAAAAGAAAGAAGCGATCTGATTGGTTGCTATGGGCAAATGGACAGATTT
The DNA here is from genome assembly GCF_029499605.1 of Hyla sarda. Lineage (NCBI taxonomy): Eukaryota > Metazoa > Chordata > Amphibia > Anura > Hylidae > Hyla > Hyla sarda. The sequence goes on from NC_079193.1 coordinate 307,996,873, forward strand.
TTCTTTGCACAGGTTTTGATAAATCTCCCCCAAAATACTCAATCTCACCCACAAAGCTCCCCCCAGTGCTGCACCTCCCTACTAATCCCTCACCTCTGTCTACAATCCTACATGTTCTCTCCGCTCTGCTAATGATCTAAGACTAAGATCTTCTATAATCTCAACCTCTCCTATCTCCAAGACTTTGCTCATGCTGCACCAGTTCCCCTGCAATACAAAACCCCGAACCCTCAGACTTAGAGGGGTACTCCTGTGGAAAACAAGTGGGAAACAAATGTTTTGAAATAAACCGATGCTAGAAAGATAAACAGATATATAAATTACTTCTATTTTAATTACTTGTCAGCTGCTGTATGCTCCAGAGGAAGTTGTATAGTTCTTTCCAGTCTGATCACAGTACTCTCTGCTGACACCTCTGTCCATGTTAGGAACTGTCCAGAGCAGGAGAGATTTGCTATTGGGATTTGCTTCTACTCTGGACAGTTCCTGGCACGGACAGAGGTGTCAGCAGAGAGCTCTGTGGTCAGACTGGAAAGAACTATACAACTTCCTCTGGAGCATACAGCAGCTGATAAGTACTGAAACGATTAAGATTTTTAAATATATTTGAAAACATTTGTTTTGCACCGGAGTACCGCTTTAAGGTTTTGAGGCTGATGTTTGAAATTTTTTTTTAAATATAGACTGGTGCCAAAAAGTTAAACAGATTTGTAAATTACTTGTAAAATCAGCTGCTGTATACTACAGAGGAAGTTCTTTTGTTTTTAAATTTCTTTTCTGTCTGACCACAGTGCTCTCTGCTGACACCTCTGTCTGTCTCATGAACTGTCCAGAGCAGGAGAGGTTTGCTATGGGGATTTGCTCCCGCTCCAGTCAGTTCCTTACACAGCCAGAGGTGTCAGCAGAGAGCACTGTGGTCGTGACAGAAAAGAAATTCAAAAAGAAAATAACTTCCTTTGTAGTATACAGCAGCTGATAACTACTGGAAGGATTAAGATTTTTAAATAGAAATAATTTACAAATCTGTTGAACTTTCAAGCACCAATTGTTTTTTTTTTTTTTTTCACCAGAGTACCCCTTTAATGTGTTTCTTTTTGAGCCACTCCTTTGTTGCCATGTGTTTTGGGCCATTGTCATGCTGGGATACCCATCAATAACCCATTTTCAAACCCCAGGCTGTGAAAATTCGGTTTTTACCCAAGATCTGACATTACATGGACACATCCATTGTTCCTTTGATGCAGTGAAGTTGTCCTGTCCCCTTAGCAGAAAAACACCCCCCCCCCCCCCCCACTGCGTAATGTTTCTACCTCCATGTTTGACAAAGGAAATAGTCAATACTGGGTTTGGTCCCATCTGAACACAACACTTACACCCAGTTCTCCTCGGAATCATTCAGGTGTTTATTGGCAAACTTCAGACGGGCCTGTGCATGTGCTTTCTTCAGCAGGAGGTCCTTGCAGATGCTGCAGGATTTCAGTGCTTCACTTTGCAGGGTGTTACCATTTGTTTTCTTGGTGACTGTGGTTTATGCTGCCTTGAGATCATTGACAAAATTCTCCTGTGTAGTTTTGGGCCTCCACCAGGTGAGATCTTGGATGGAACCCCCGACCGAAGGAGATTGACCACTATTTTGTGTTTCTTACGTTTGCAAATAATCACATCAACTGTTGTAAACTTCTCAACAAGCCGCGTGGCGATGGTCTTGTAGCCCATTCCAGCATTGTGTAGGTTTATAATCTTGTTCCTGACATCCGTGGACACAGCTCTTTGGTCTTGGTCATGGTGGAGACTTTGGAATCTGATTGGTTCTGAGAACAGGTGTCTTTTATACAAGGTAACAAGCTGAGATTAGGAGCACTCCCATTTTTTATTGCAAGTATTAAAGGGGTTATCCACTATAAGGTGATTTTACTATGTACCTGGCAGACAGTAATGGACATGCTTAGGAAGGATCTGCGTTTGTCTTGGAGCTAAATGGCTATGTTGTGAGATTACCATAATACTGTGGCTAGCTTTTTGTGAACTTGTATTTCCTGTTTGACTTTTCTTTTTTTGACTACAAATCCCACAATTCAATTTTTCTCCCTCCCACACATCAGCCACCCCACCCATTGAAACATAAATGAGCTGCATCCATTCAAAAGACCTGTGGTTTTCAATCAGAGTGCCTACAGCTGTTGCCTTAGTTGCAGATTGATCCATCTCCCACCAAGCGATCGCTCCACCCATTGAAGCAGACAGGCTCCCTGTCATCAGCTGACTAGTGAGTCAGGTCTCGGCCGCATTGCAACCTGGGAAAAATCTGAGACAACTGTCATTTTGTATGCTGGTAAAAATAAATAGTGGGCGAAAATCACAGAAGAATTGTGAGAAAACCGTCACACACAGGTACAGACACTATATTATGAACTACCCTAACTTTACAGCCCCTGTAGCACAGTCAAATAAAAAAAAAAATCCTGGAATACCCTTTTACATTCAAAGCCAGGACCAGATCATAAATATTGGAGACATACAAAGGAAAGACTCATAATTTTCCTGATTTAAAAACCATTTCTGCCTTTTTATTCCATAAATGCAATATAAAACCTGAATCTATGAAAGCATCCTGAGCGAGTGCTTCTAATCTCAGCTCCTTACCTGTATAAAAGACACCTGGGAGCAAGAAGTCTTGCTGATCTCGCGGATCAATTCATAACTTATGCATTTTTCTGGATTGTGTTGTTGTTATTCTGTCTCTCACTGTTGAACTAAACCGACCATTAAAATAATAGATTGATTATTTCATTTAGTGTGTCAGTGGGCATATAAACAAAATACGTTAAAGAGGTACTCCACCCCTAGACATCTTATCCCCTATCCAAAGGATAAGGGATAAGATGTCTGACTGTGCGGTGTCCCCCTGCTGGGACCCCCGCAATCTCTCTGCTGCACCCGGCATTCGTTTAGAGCATCGGGTGCAGCAGCAGAGACTCGTGACGTCACGGCCACGCCCCCTTAATGCAAGTCTATGGGAGGGGGCGGGACATCACGAGTGGCAACGTTCACTCCGTGCACCGCTCCGCAGCCGAGACCTCGGGGGTCCCCAGCGGCGGGTCCCTCACGATCAGATATCTTATACTCTATGATTTGGATAGGGGATAAGACGTCTAGGGGCGGAGTAACCCTCTAAAGGAATATTTGTTTTCTTCAATGTATGTACAGGGGCACCTTATGGTTTGGCATTGGTTGTGCCACCTCCAACCCAACAGACAAACCAGTTATTTAGCTTCCAAAAGGTGCCTCAGAAGGGGGATTGGCTGAAGATGTTGGGCCGTATTTAGCCAACACTATTTGTAAATTAGATGCTGAAAATGTCATTTATACAACTGGTCCGGATTCATTAGAAGTGAACCCAAAATACGTGGATAGTACATTGGGCAGAACAGGGGGAGCCATAAAGAAAACTTCCAAGAAAGTTACAAGAGCGGGGTTGTTTTATCTCTGAAGACTTAAGAGAGCCCTGCAGAGGGCGCTGGTGGTCCATAAAATTCCTGATGCATAGAGTCCTGGGCAGTTGAAGGCAATCACATGCCAAGTGCTACCTCTATAGCAATTACTTGTTCTTCCTCTACATCAGTGGTCTCAAACTGTGGCCCTCCAGATGTTGCAAAACGTAGAAAACACAGTTTGAGACCACTGCTCTACTTTTAAAACCTGTGGTCTCCAACCTGCGGACCTCCAGATGTTGCAAAACTACAACTCCCAGCATGCCCGGACAGCCGTTGGCTGTCCGGGCATGCTGGGAGTTGTAGTTTTGCAACATCTGGATGTGCGCAGGTTGGAGACCACTGTGCTAAACTGTTCAATGATCATATTCCTTTGATGGGAACTCACAGAGACCAAGAGGGTTCATTGTGCTCTGTAAAAAGAGAAGCAAACCAGTCTACCCTTCAGTTATATCCTACTTGTCAGATGGGTGAAATATTATTCCCAAATAAAGCAAATACAGGACAGGATCCCAAGAGCAAAGAGAGGTGCAGCAAGAAGTCTATGATAAGTGGATCAGAGACCCCCCTCTTCTCCGTCAATGGTGAACCTGTAGGAATGGAAGGACCACACCTTCCGTCATTCAACAACTCATCTGACTACAGCAGCCGGCTCTTTGATGTTGTGTCTGTACATTATAAATGTTCTATAAATATTGGACGACTTGTAAGTCATTTATATACATTTAAAGGGGTACTCCGGCACTTAGACATCTTATCCCCTATCCAAAAGATAGGGGATAAGATGCCTGATAGCGGGGGTCCTGCCGCTGGGGACCCCCGTGATCTTGCACGCCACACCCCGTTAAAATCAGTCCCCGGAGCGTGTTTGCTCCCCCTCCCATAGGCTTGCATTGAGGGGGCGGAGCGTGACGTCACACGGGGGCGGAGCCGTGATGTCACAATGCTTCGGCCCTGTGATCGACAGTAGTCAGCCTCGGAGCGAACACGCTCCGCAAACTGATTTTAATGGGGTGCGGCGTGCAAGATCACGGGGGTCCCCAGCAGCGGGACCCCCGCGATCAGGTATCTTATCCCCTATCCTTTGGATAAGGGATAAAATGTCTAGGTGCCGGAGTACCCCTTTAAATCACTGACTCATTTTCTTCTCTTTCAGACGGAATCTGCAGTGGGGCAAGATTTGTAAAATCAAAGGTAGATTTTTGTTGTGAGAAAATTCGCGTGAAAAATCTGCAGCATTTCTGCTTCATGTGCAAATAGCTTTAGGTGGGGTTCACACTAGTGTAATACAGATGCACTTAGGTTCCAACTCAACTGCAGCTCTGATAACCCTACTGACAGCTCTTACTTTGGGTCTTCAGACCTGCAGTCGAGCCAGGACTTAAAGGGGTATGCCCCTGGAAAAAAAAATGTTTTTTAAATCATCTGGTGCCAAAAAGTTAAACAGATTTGTAAATTACTTCAATTTAAAAATATTAATCCTTCCAGTACTTATCAGCTGCTGTATACTCCACAGGAAGTTCTTTTCTTTTTGAGTTTCCTTTCTGTCTGACCACAGTGCTCTCTCCTGACCCCTCTGTCCATGGAACCGTCCAGAGCAGGAACAAACCCCCATAGCAAACCTATCCTGATCTGGGCAGTTCCTGACATGGACAGAGGTGTCAGCAGAGAGCACTGGAACATACAGCAGCTGATAAGTACTGGAAGTGTTAAGATTTTTAAATAGAAGTAATTTACAAATCTGTTTAACTTTCTAGCACCAGTTAAGTTGAGTACCCCTTTAAGAACAAAATGCAAATGTATTACACAGGGGCGTATCAGCCATAAGGTTATTTGCATCATTTGCGCCACCTAGTGTCAGAAGGGGGACACAGTTATCCCCTTCCTAACCCATCCTGTACATTTACTGACATAGAAGTTCACTCAGATGCCGATCGTTAAACTGTTTATGTCATAATCAATAGCGATCGTGGCATTTAAACAGATTTTGACGCGTATCATTGGTGTCTATTGGACCGATCGACTCCCCTGCAATGCCAATCGGTTGTCAGGGCAACCCAAGACCTAGGTGCATGCCATAACTTGGCTATTGATACAGCCTGCCATAGGCTCTATCAATGGAGCGCTGATCTAATAGATCAGTGTAATGCATTTGCATTACATTGATCTATATAAGCAAACAAATAATTGCTTATAAAAGGCTCTTGTGGGGCAGAAAAAAAAATCCCCCGCTTAATAAAAATTTTAATCACCCATACTTTTCCATTTTCCCACAAAGTGTAAAATAAATACATAAATAAACATATTTGGTATTGAAGCATGCAGAATGCCAAATATATATTCATTACATTTCCGATCTTGCATGGTCAACGGCATAAACAACAAAAAATTATAGACGCCAAAACGTCATGATTTTTTATCCCATCACATGGTCAAAAAGTGAAAACTACATGAAAGTGATACCATTACAATCCCCAGCTCATGGAGGCTAGATTCCCCCCTGGTGTTAAGCCAGCCTAAAGCTGTATAAACATGAAGCGGACATGCTGTTTATTGGGTCAGTTTCATCAGGACGGCAGTCAGGCAAGGACAAATAAAAAGAGGTGCCCGAGTTATGGTACTGTGAGCCCAGCCTAAGGCTAGGTTCACATTGTGGAATTTCTGGGCAGAATTTCTGCCAGAGATCGAGCCGCCGGCACTAGGACCGCGCAGACTACATTGCCATCCACATAGATGGCAATGCATTTCTGAGAAGATCTCCCAAAAGATCCACCCAGAAATGCATTGCCGTCTATGGGGGCAGCAATGCAGTCTGCTTGGTCCTAGCGCCGCTGGCTCAATCTCCGGAACAAATTCTGCCCAGAAATTCTGCAGTGTGAACCTAGCCTAAAGGTTTATTCACACGACAAAATTTCCAATTGCAGAATTCTGCCTAAAATTTAAGCCCATAGACTTCTATGGGATTCCGTACTCCCATTCACACTTCTGAATTTCCACTAAATTCAGAAGTGTGAATGGGAGTGTGGAATCCCATAGAAGTCTATGGGCTTTAATTTCAGGCTGAATTCTGCAAGCGGAAATTCTGCCTTGTGAATAGACCCTAAGGCTAGGTTCACACTATGGAATTTCCGCCTGCAATTTCTAAGCTTACTTAATGGTATAGTGTAGTCAATGGGTTTCCGTTCACAAATTCACACTTTGGAATTTGTGAAGCAGAATTTGTGAACAGAAAATCCGCTTGAATATTTCCGCCTGAAGAATGGCGTTGCTCATTCTTCAGGCAGAGATACTTGCGGAACACATTGCAGTCTAAGGGTGCGTTCACACAGAGTAAATCAAGAGGAATTTACTCAAGTAATTCCTCTTGAATTCTCCGCTCCAAATTAATGCACCTTTCCTCTGCCCATTGACTTTAATGTTTTTTTAGAACATGTTCATTCTTCAAGCGGAATCCGCAAGCAGAAATCAATAGAAGTCAATGGTGAAAAAAAATTCTGTCCGACATCGTTTTCGGGCGGAATTCGCGGGAAAATGGATGAAAACCCCTTCACATCTTTCTCCCCCATTTCCACACGCAATTCCGCGCAAATTCCGCAAGAATAGAAAATTATTTTTTCCGCACGTAAAGTTTTCAGCATGAATTCCTCTTGATTTATTCAGTGTGAATGCACCCTATTGGAGACTGCAGTGTCCGCGCGGTCCTAACATCGACAGATTCAGTCGGCGATGGCCGCACTCTGAATCTTCTGCCTGGAGATTCCGTAGTGTGAACCTAACCTAACTGTGCATAGGGAAACATCTGTCAGTCGGTAGCAGGGGGACGTGCAGCTCACAACATTCTGCTGCAAATATAAGGTCATTCTGGCCAAACTACAGCATATCCATACATATCAGATTATGAACAGTAGCAGAAAGTTTCCCCTTTAGGCGCAAACGTTCTCCAGATGGAGTCAGGCAGGATGATAAGTTTAAGTAAATATTTTATTTAAACCAATGACGCGTTTCGGGTATACACCCTTCCTCAGATTGCCAATCTGAAGAAGGGTTTATACCCGAAATGCGTCAGTGGTTTAAATAAAATATTTACTTAAACTTATCATCCTGCCTGATTCCATCTGGAGAACTTTTGCACCTAAAGGGGAAACTTTCTGCTACTGTTCCTAACCTGCCCTATTGTGGACGGATGCCAGCCCGCAACCACCATCCCACGGCTTTTGCACCCATTTTATTTGGGCTACATGTGCATATCATTTGCGCTCCAGGTGAGCACAACACTATTCGTTCATTTTATTTTAATATCTGGGATAATGCACTAGGCGCCTGGTCTTTTTTTCTTCTCATACATATGAGACACACTAGGTGACAAGTTCTGTATAATAGTAGCATGTCTGCAGCCACCATAGCTGTTGTATCAATAAACAAAAAGTTCCACGCTGTGTCTCTGCCTGTTTTTTCCTCCACCCATTTAAATGATCCCTGAATGTAATCCTGTAATTCCTTTATAGACGTGTGTGTTTCTCAAGCAATTGCTAATTGTCTTCATTCGTTATCCTACGGCATGTTCCGCAGCGGATGACTTGGTGACATTGATCCCCACTATGTCACTTCTGAAGGTTGGTTTGAAGCTGTGGAAATTGCTTTCCATGGAGCTCTTCAACACAACACAGGAATTAGACAATGAATTCACGAATCAGTGGGGCACGTGATAAGCGCATTATCGCACATCACTGCCCCTGCTGCCGCAGTTTGCACCTTCTAATTCATTTATGGGATTACCTCATGTCTCTTTTGCATTTTCCAGAACCAGTAGTAGATCCCCATGCAACATTTGCTTAAAATTTGCACTATGTTAAAGGGGTATTCCAGGAAAAAAAACTTTTTTATATAAATATCAACTGGCTCCAGAAAGTTAAACAGATTTGTAAATTACTTCTATTAAAAAATCTTAATCCTTTCAGTACTTATGAGCTTCTGAAGTTAAATGGGCACTGTCACCAACTTAATTTTTTGATATGTTGTAGTACTTATGTTCTATAACATATCTCTAATAAACTTTTATTATTATTATTTTTTCATTACAAAGGTTTAATTTACATTTAAAAACCGGCCACTGAAAAAGGACTGATTTTGGAGTGGCAATCAGTCCTTTTTCAGTTAGGCTGCACTCGCTCCCTGCCTGTCAATCAGACAGGCGGGAGCGAGCGCATTGGGTCCACGGCCACTGGCTGGGAGGCCACTCCTGCCGCACATCGCTGCCGCCGCCTCATTGCTGCCGCTGTCCCTGCACGCCCGCTGCCGGACTCTGCAGTAACTGCAAGTGTAATGAGGGAGCGGGGTATGCGGGGAGAGGGGGGGGAGGAGGGAACGGGCTAGCAAAAAAAATAATAGGATGGTGGGAGCTACCCTTTAAGGTTGTTGTTTTCTGTCTAAGTGCTCTCTGATGACACGTGTCTCGGGAAACGCCCAGTTTAGAAGAGGTTTGCTATGGGGATTTGCTTCTAAACTGGGCGTTTCCCGAGACACGTGTCATCAGAGAGCACTTAGACAGAAAAGAACAACCTTAACTTCAGAAGCTCATTAGTACTGAAAGGATTAAGATTTTTTAATAGACGTAATTTACAAATCTGTTTAACTTTCTGGAGCCAGTTGATATATAAAAAATAAAGTTTTTTCCTGGAATACCCCTTTAACCAGCCTGACTGCCATGTTCTAGAGCAGTGGTCTCCAACCTGCGGACCTCCAGATGTTGCAAAACTACAACTCCCAGCATGCCCGGACAGCCGCTGTGTTGTAGTTTTGCCACATCTGGAGGTCCGCAGGTTGTAGACCACTGTCCTATACTTTACATTGCACGGATCCCTCAACATACGATGGTTTCAACAAACGATGGTCCATTTGGAACGGATTACCATCGTATGTTGAGGGACCCCTGTACTATACAGCTGGCTTAAAAGAGTAGTCTTGTGGAGAAAAACTTATCCCCTATCCATAGTATAGGGGATAAGTTTTAGATCACGAAGGGTCCGACCTCTGAGGTCCCCCACAATCTCCTATATGGAGCCCTGGCTCTCCAGAGCGGCACATCACGACACCCCCCCCCAAAGCGAGGTCCCCACGCCCCCTCCATATAACTCTATGGGAGAGCCGAAGATAGCTGAGCGGCTCTCCCATATATGGACGGGGCATGGCGTTTCGCTCTGGAGGAGAGCCTGGGCTCCTTACAGGAGGTCGCGTGGGGGGGAACAGTGGTCAGATCCCCCGCGATCTAAAACTTATTCCCTATCCAAAGGATGTTTTTCTCCACAAGATTACTCCTTTAAAGGGGTACTTCGGTGCTTACACATCTTATCCCCTATCCAAAGGATAGGAGATAAGATGCCTGATCGCGGTAGTCCCGCCGCTGGGGACGCCCGGGATCATGTACACGGCACCCCGTACGAATCAGTCCCCGGAGCGTGTTCGCTCCGGGTCTGATTACGGGCGACTACAGGGCCGGCCGCGTGTGACGTCACGCCTCCACCCCCGTGTGACGTCACGCTCCGCCCCTCAATGCAAGTCTATGGGAGGGGGGCGTGATAGCTATATGGGAATTATGATACCTTAGGTGTACTATGCATTATGTTAAAGGAGTAGTCCAGTGGTGACTCAGTGGTGAGCAACTTATCCCCTATCCTAAGGATAGGGAATAAGTTGCAGATCGCGGGGGGTCCGACCGCTGGGGCCCCCTGCGATCTCCTGTACAGAGCCCCGACAGCCCGCGGGTAGGGGGCGTGTCGACCTCCGCACGAGGCGGCGGCCGACACGCCCCCTCAATACAACTCTATGGCAGAGCCGAAGCGCTGCCTTCGGCAATCTCCGGCTCTACCATTGAGATGTAATGAGGGGGCATGTCGGCCGCCGCCTCGTGCAGGGGTCGACACCTGCTATCTCGGCGGAGAGCCGGGGCCCCGTACAGAGAGATCGCAGGGGGCCCCAGCGGTCGGACCCCCTGCAATTTTAAACTTATCCCCTATCCTTAGGATAGGGGATAAGTTTTTCACCACTGGACTACCCCTTTAATAAAGTTGTACCGTAGAGGCAACAAGAACTTCTCTGAATGTCCTGCAATCTGTGAAGTCAGAATTGGAATCATTCAGTGTTTTAGTGAAGGGCAATGGTGTCATCATTCTCTTTCTTCTATTTAGTAGTAATAATCTCATTGCCAGTAATGGTTAGGTCCTCCCATAGTACACAATCCTAACAGATAATCTGCCCATGTGACAAACAGTGGCCCCTGGGCATCCAGCAGCTCTGCAGTTGTTCTCTACTACTGTAATACAAGTCTAGATACCCTTAAAACCCTACAGCCCTTAAAGGGTTCCTCTAATGAAAACAGTCCCAATGTTCCTTCACACTCTTAATATAAGACATTAACCAAGTTAATCCTAAAGGTACATGGAAAGAAAGGAAGAAACTGTTAATGAGTAAAGGCAAATGACTTATAGTGTTAGTGGGTTGGACACTGTAATGGCATTTTAGGCTTTTAGCATGCGCATTTTAGAGTGTGAAGTTGGGTAGACGGACCTTGAGATTTGCTAGTCAGACAGGTAGATGTGAGGCTGTTCACATCTCATTAAACACCCTTACTGGCTCCAGAGTGCCTAGAGAGGTCTGATGATTGAAGGTGTCTCAGATAGATGAAGGGATGTTAATTATTTTGCCTATTTACAAACATAGGACGAGAAGGACAGCACCATCCCATTGGGTTCTGGGCTTGAATCTGACCAAGACAATGGCCCTGATTTACTAAGAGTGGAGTGTAGGTTTCTTTGTGGGTTTTAATTCCCTACAATTTTTTTTCCACGGTATCGGATTTTTCGTCCTATAGGACGCACCGGCGTATAAAACGCACCCAATTTTTAGGGGCAAAATCTAAAAAAATAAAGATTTTGAACCCAATAGTGGTCTTCAACCTGCGGACCTCCAGATGTTGCAAAACTACAACTCCCAGCATGCCCGGACAGCCGTTGGCTGTCCGGGCATGCTGGGAGTTGTAGTTTTGCAACATCTGGAGGTCCGCAGATTGAAGACCACTGCATAGGAGGTAATACTCACGTGTCCCCGCCGCTCCGGACCCGTCACCGCTGCCCTGGATGTCGCTCCATCGTTGTCGCCGTGTCCCCGTCGCTCTGGAACGTCTCTGCTGCTGGCCGGGTATCCTTGCTCTCCGTCGCTATCACGTCGTTACGCACGTACGCAATGACATGATGACGAGGAAGGAGAGCGCCGGCCATACAGGGGATCCCTGAACGGAGAAGACACCGAGGAGGCAGGTAAGGTCCCTCCCGGTGTCCTGTAAGCACTAACCCGGCTATTCAGTCGGGCTGTTCGGGACCGCCGCGGTGAAATCGCGGCGGTCCCGAACAGCCCAACTGAACAGCCGGGTTAGTGTTACTTTCCCTTCAGACGCGGCGGTCAGCTTTGATCGCCGCATCTGAAGGGTTAATACAGGGCATCACCGCGATCGGTGATGTCCTGTATTAGCCGCGGGTCCCGGCCATTGATGGCCGCAGGGACCGCCGTGATAGGAGTGTATTCGCCGTATAAGACGCACCGACTTTTTCCCCCAGTTTTGGGGAAGAAAAAGTGCGTCTTATACGGCTAAAAATACGGTATTTACTAAGGCAGTGGTCTTCAAACTGTGGCCCTCCAGATGTTGCAAAACTACAATTCCCAGCATGCCCGGACAGCCAACGGCATGTTGGGAATTGTAGTTTTGCAACATCTGGAGGGCCACAGTTTGAAGACCGCTGTACTAAGGTTTCCCTACATTTTCCACTTTCCCTAAATTTTGCTTTTTTTTTACACATGCTCTGATCTGTAGGGTTTTCTTCAGCTCAAATCCACCACATTTTATGTGGAAACCTGGAAATATGTTGGGTTTTTGTGAAAATGTTGGGAACACGCCCCTTTTTGGAGACCACGCCCCATTTTCGGGGTTTTCTTAGCAAAATGGAGAGTTTTTCAGGTTTTTTTCAATTGTGGCGCAAAATATGGCGCAGACAGAATTTCTGGCGCACAACCCGACAAAACATGTCGGGTTTGCAATAGTAAATGAGGGTCAATATGTGCATTGACTTTCTATGTTCTCCCCACATTTGTGTTGGTTTTCCTCCATGTTTTCTGTTTGTTTCCTAAATTTTTTTTTAAATATACCGATTGGTTAATAAATTAATCAAAATAAATTAGCCCAAGTGTAAATGAGCTCGAGATGAGTCCTATTTGGACAATGTAATGTGTGGGCTCACGTTTCTGTACAGTGCTGTGGCATATAACAAAAGAAAGGGCATAGAAATATACAATATGTCTGCAGATAAAAATTATTCGGCCCATCCAGTCTGCCCAATAATCTGAATCCTATGAATAGTCCCGGGCCCTATCTTATATGAAGGATAGCCTTATGCTTATCCCATGCATGTTTAAACTCCTTCACTGTATTTGCAGCTACCACTTCTGTAGGAAGGCTATTCCATGCATCCACTACTCTCTCAGTAAAGTAATACTTCCTCATATTACTGCAGAAAACTTTGCCCCTCTAATTAATAACTATGTCCTCTTGTGGTAGTTTTTATTCTTTTTAATCTCCTCTTCTCCTTTATCTTGTTGATTTCCTTTATGTATATAACATTTTCTATCATATCCCCTCTGTCTGGTCTTTCTTCTATACATTGTAGGGATTTCCCTCTGGGGTTAGCTCTGGGATCGTCCTTGACACCGCCACAGGACACATTTTTACTTCATTCAGCAGCAAACAACTGTTCTTTATGCAAGTCTCGTTCCTCGCCAGCTTTATTAGACAGGTTGCAGGATAAACAAAAACATAACACAGGAACAAAATAAATCCCTAGGCCGTCCAGTCACTAGCTACACAATAGTCACTTCCCTCTCTATCCAATGGTAAGCTATAGTCTCCACCAGCTGAAAACACAAGTTTCTTGCAACCTTTACTCACTGTTCACACACAGCGTTTGCAGCCTCTTGCTGTATGTGCTAAGACTCCTTGTCTGTGCACTTCACTGTTGGGGGGGGGGGGTCACTCACAGTGCCTGGCTGTGTGCTTCTCGCAAGGACCCCTGCCTCCCCCCCTTTACAGCCACCTTGCTGTCTTCTGGGGAGAGCCCAGACTATTCTGTTTCTTTTCCTTCTATGCAGACTTCCCACAGTTCTGCTGGCCTCATTAAAGGGGTATTCCAAGATTTTTTTTTATTTGTCTATGCTACAGGGGCTGTAAAGTTAGTGTAGTTCATAATATAGTGTCTGTACCTGTATGTGACGGTTTTCTCACAATTCTTATGTGATTTTCACTCCACTATTTATTTTTACCAGCATACAAAATGACTGTTGTCTCAGATTTTTCCCAGCTTGCAATGCGGCCGAGACCTGACTCACTAGTCAGCTGATGACAGGGAGCCTGTCTGCTTCAATGGGTGGAGGGATCGCTTGGTGGGAGAGAGATCAGTCTGCAACTAATGCAACAGCTGTAGGCACCCTGATTGAAAACCACAGGTCTTTTGAATGGATGCAGCTCATTTATGTTTTAATGGGTGGGGTGGCTGATGTGTGGGAGGGAGGAAAATGGAATTATGGGATTTGTAGTCAAAAAAGAAAAGTCAAACAGGAAATACCAGTTCACAAACAGCTAGCCAAAGTATTATGGTAATCTCACAACATAGCCATTTAGCCCCAAGAGAAGCGCAGATCCTTCCTAAGTATGTCCATTACTGTCTGCCAGGTACGTACTAAAATCACCTTATGGTGGATAACCCATTTAATCAGGCACCTGATGAGAGTCTCTTCTAGCTCAGTCTTGGAAAAACACCCTTTCATTGCCCTCAATCCTGTCTAAATGCCACAACATGTTATGGTCCTTTAAACTTTCCTGGTAAGTTTTATCCTGCAATCCGTGTACTAGTTTGGTATCTCTTCTGAACTCTCTCCAAAGTATCTATATCCTTTTGGATATGTGGCCTCCAAAACTGCACACAATACTCCAAGTGAGGCCTCACCAGTGCTCTGTACAGCGGCATGAGCACTTCTCTCTTTCTATTGCTAATACATCTCCCTATACATCCAAGAGCACTTCTCGCCTTCAACTGCTAATATCTTTCCCTATACACCCATGAGCACTTCCCTTTCTACTGCTAATACCTCTCCCTATACATCCATGAGCACTTCTCTCTCTACTGCTAATACCTCTCCCTATACATCCATGAGCACTTCTCTCTCTACTGCTAATACCTCTCCCTATACATCCATGAGCACTTCTCTCTCTACTGCTAATACCTCTCCCTATATATCCATGAGCACTTACCTCTACTGCTAATACCTTTATCTATATACCCATGAGCACTTCCTTCTCTACTGCTAATACCGCTCACACTGGAAATGATCATTTTTTGAATATTTGTTTTTTCCTCCCGGCATTCTAAGAGCCTTAACTCTTTTGTTTTTACCCCTCCAGACCTATATGAGGGCTTGTGTTTTTGTGTGACCAATTGTTCTTTGTAATGACACTTTTTATTTTACTATAAAATGTATGACACAACCGAAAAATTATTATTTATGGTGGGAAATTAATAAGAATCCAACAATTTTGCTACTTTTTTTTTTTGTTTTAACGCAGTGCACTTTATGGTAAAAATAACATGTTGTCGTTATTCTGTGGGTCAGTGTGACTAAAGAGATACCCATCTTTACACGCTTTTCTATTATTATATTTTTCTAAACTTTTTTTTAACAAAAGTATGTTAAAAATTGCTCTATTCTGACCCTCTATAACTTTTAAATTTATCAGTATACAAGGCTGTATCAGGGCTCATTTTTTGCACCATAATCTGTAGTTTTCATGCGTACTACTTTTGTGTATATGTGACATTTTGATTACTTTTTATAATTTTTTTTCAGGGATTTGATGTGACCGAAAATCAGCAATTTTGGACTGATTGAAATTTTTATATTTATGCCGTGTACCATACGGGATCATTTACATAATATTTTAACCCCTTCCCTCTTTGACGATTTTTCATTTTTGCACTTTTGTTTTTTCCTCCTCACCTTCAAAAATTCATAACACTTTCAATTTTCCACCTACAGACCCATATGAGGACTTGTTCTATGCGCCGAAAATTTTACTTTGTAATACCATTAATGATTTTACCACAAAATCTATGGCAAAACAAGAAAATAATTATTTGTGAGGCAAAATTGAAAAAAATAAGCAATTTTTTTATTTTTAGCGGCTTCCGTTTCTACGCAGTGCAGTTTTCGGTAAAATTGACACTTATATTTATCCTGTAGGTCCATACAGTCGCAAGGATACCCAATTTATATAGGTATGATTTTATTTTACTACAAAAAATAAATTATAACTACATGCACAAAAATTAATACATTTAAAAATGGCCTCTTCTGACCCCTTTAACTTTTTTATTTTTCCACGTACGGGGATGTATGAGGGCTCATTAATTGCACCGTAATCTGAAGTTTTTATCGGTATCATGTTTGTTTTGCTCAGACTTTTTGATCACTTTCTATTCATTTTTTTATTTTGGACTTTGGAATTTTTTTTTACGTGTACGCCACATTTTTTTACGTGTCCGGACATTTACGCATGTGGCGATACCACATATGTTTATATTTATTTTTATTTACACAGTTTATTTTTAAATGGGAAAAACTTTTAATAGAGAAGGGGTTAAATTACATTTATTAACTTTTTTTTACACTTTTGTTTTTGCAATGTTATAGCCCCCATAGGGGACTATAACATGCAATACCTTGATTACAGACACTGATCAATGCTATGCCATAGCATAGCATTGATCAGTGTTATCGATGCTCTACTGCTCCTGCCTGGATGAGCAGTGAATCGACAATCGGACGGCAGGAAAGAAGGTATGAGACCTTTCCCCGTCCTTTCAATTAACTTCTTTTAGGCTAAGATTCTACTTGTGTTTTTTTTTTCTGTCAGTTATTGGAAAACTACCACTGCAGTTTTTGAGCCAAAGCCAGAAATGTATTTAAAAGGAATAGGACATATAAAGGAAGGACTTAGACTTCTCCTCCCTTATGGACCACTTCTGACTTTGGCTCAAAAACTGTAGTGGTAGTTTTCCAATAACTGCCAGAAAAAAAACACCAAGTGGAAACTTAGCCTTAAGCAGCGTCTAAAGAGTTTATGCCGGACATCAGCAGATTGGCAATGTTCAGCATTAGCCGGGGGTCCTGGTTGCTTATAGCAACCAGGACCCTTTGGGTATGATGCGCGCTCACCTGCTGAGCGTGCGTCATGCCTCGGGAGCCCGCAATGGACATTCACATCCATTTGCGGCAAGGGGTTAATAGATCGGACATTTCTGCACGCGGCTATGTATGTTGATTTATTTTTATTGTTTACTCTTTTTTGTAAAATGGGGAAAGAGGCTAAATTTATTTTATATTAGGGGAGGGGCTTATTTACTTTTATTAAAACTTTTTATCTCCTTTTTTTTTTTAAACACTTTTTTTAGTCCCCACAGAAAACTTTTGATAGCAAACTTTAGATTGCAAATACTGATCAGTGCTATGCCCGAAGGTAGACCAGAGAAGAAGACCCCATGGTGACAGCAGGAGGCAGGTAAGGAGACCTTCATCCACTATCTTGGCTGACCTTATCGCTGCGGTTGATCAGATCAGCCACCGGAACACTGATGTGCACTTTTACCATAGTCGCAACGAGACTTAGGACATACATGTACCTTCTGGTGCGGTAAGTCCCAGGCACCCAGAGCGTACCTGTACACCCTGTATCCTCTAGGGGTTAAGTCTTCTGAAATAATGACCCCTAAATCCCTTTCCACAGATACTGAGGTCAGGACTGTGTCAAATATTCTATATTATCTGCATTATCTTGCACTTATCCACATTAAATGTCAGTGTCCAGAGTTCTGACCATTCTTCTAGTTTACCTAAATCCTTTTCCATTTGGCGTATCCCTCCAGGAACATCAACCCTGTTACATATCTTTGGTGTCCCATTACGGGATATGGTGCTTCTGTCCCGTCAGGTTAAGTCCCTGTCTGTCCCTGGAGCTCTCCTGCAGTATCTCCCCCTGTCTACATAGGTTTTATATAAAGAGTAAAGGACCTTTATTGTTTGTCACATGATTATATTTGTACCACATGATTGTGTTTAAGTCACATGTTCAAGTCATATGATGGTTACCCAGAGAACCCAGTGACCAGGTGACCTCCCAAGTAGCCTATGGGCTCCTTGCACAGCCCCCCCCCCCCCCCTATATAAGATAGGGAGGAGCTGCAATCGCTCCCTTTTCATCTCTCTTGTTCCTGAGGTCCAGTGCAGTCAAGATGTCTTACAGCGTGTGTCCGGAGCATTGGCGGCCTCACGCCTAAAGTCTGCAGCCACCTGTCAATTGCAAGTAAGCCAAAGTCATCTAATTGCCAGTCATCAAGTCAAACAAGTCAAGTCTACTGTCTATTCACCATGGCCTGCATTATAGTCAGTCTACCTACTGCAAGTCCCAGCAAGCCTACGAGGTCTCTCTGTGTCACTGGCCACCTCTCTGGGATACTGGCTGAACTGTATAGACTGTACCACCTGTCTAACCTCAGTAAAAGCTACCATTACCCTTAACCTGGCCTTGGACTCTTTATTGCCCCTATATGACCTAGGACTAGCGGTACTACCTTCGGGTGGTTATATAGATAAACCACACCCTGGCATCACAAACAAGAAGGGGTTAATACCATCTACCCCTGGGCAACATTATCTGCCCCTTACACCTCACACCCCGTGGCACACCACAACTTTTGGCATCATGAACAGGATTTGGGTGTGTGCCATATGCCACAAAGCTACAAGTCCTCCCCCCCCCCCCCCTTGTCTGAACTGTGATCGAGAAAAATCGCATGCCGATGCGAAACAGTTTGCACCAGAAAAGTGTACGGGTTACTGGCAGGCGCTGGAGAAATAGAGGGGGAGGTGAAGGAAAGACTATTAACTGCCATTGCAGACTGTGCAAAGTCAGTACCTGAAAGGGTTAAACGTAGTCTGGTGTGTACCCGCGTGTGCGAGCTGCCACAGCTCCGCCCCGTCAGTCCCCAGCGGTGACGCCTCTTCAGTGTGCGAGTAGGAACTAAAGATTTGACCCATGTTGCACAGGGGAAGACTTTACCGGCCTAACCCAACAGGAAGTTCCCTGGGAGCAGCCATATTGAAGGTTCCGGCGGCTGTGTCCAGCTCTGCGATATATACCCTAAGGGATTCCAAGGAGAGGATCCAGAGTTTGTTTGTCTTTTATTCTCTCCCTCCTAATCAACAGGTGCAGTTGCTCACAGGACAGCTACAGGGACCAGCACTAGAGGAAGTCCGCACCTGGCCTGCCTCTGAGAAGGCGACTGTTGAGCAGATCTTTGAAGGACTGTACCAGGTATTTCAGTCACATTCTCCGTAAGAGGTACGTCTCCGGCTGTATGAAAGGCGACAGAAGCCAGGGGAGACCTTGAGAGCTTATGCCGTTGCCTTGCAGAATGCCCTAGAGACTGTCCAAAAATTAGATAGTATAACTCCCAAGCTGGGCAACAAGGACAGATTTATTGATGGGGCTCTTAATAAGTGGGACAAAGCCCAACTGAGAATGTTAGCGGTCCAAAATCCGAACATACCATTCCCCGCTTTCAAGAAACTGGCTATACAAGTGATTGAGTTTGGGACTGAGTTAGAGGTAGTTTGTACACCCCTTACATTCATCCAAGAGCCACTAGGGGCGGGAGCCAGACCTATATCCCCACCGTCACCTGTCCCCGCCCCAGTGTCATCTACTTTGCCAGTCACCGCAGTCCAAGCAACCTTGTCAGTCACTACAGATTCAGACCTACAGTGTGTTAAACAAGACATTGCACAATTTACTAAGGTTGTCCAGGAGCTCGCCACCCGGCCTGCTCCCCTCTCTCGTGAACAATCCTTGCCTAGAGAAACCCCCTCTGCTCCTGCCCCATGTAATCCCAGTTACTGTGCTCCTTCACCTGCTAGATATTCTGGGAGTAATAGACTCCAAAGTGTTCGAAGCTGACTGTAGTCACCTGTCAGACGATTTGCAGACTACTACCACCGCTTCATTCCCCACTTTGCTCAGATTGCAGAACCCCTCACGGCTCTCCTCAGGGGTATGGTGAAGGAGAACTACAGTGCAAGACTACCTATTGAGTGGGCCAAAGAGCAAGAGACAGCGTTCCGAGCTCTTAAACCTCTGTTGACAGAATCACCCATTTTGGCGTATACTGACTACAGTCAGCTTCGGACACTTTGGAGGTCCACAAGACCGAGGCCACTGTCAGACGAAGGTTCTATTGGATTAGGATGCGGAGCAACATCGAGAAATGGTGCAGTGAGTGTGCCGTCTGCAACGTCACCAAGAGCGGGTGCAAAAACACAAGAGCATCTCTCTTGTCCCAGAGGTCCAGTGCAGTCAAGATGTCTTACAGAGTGTGTCCAGAGTATTGGAGGCCTCAAGCCTAAAGTCTGCAGCCACCTGTCAATTGCAAGTAAGCTAAAGTCATCTAATTGCCAGTCATCAAGTCAAGTCTACTGTCTAGACACCGTGGCCTAACTTAGTCAGTCTACCTACTGCAAGTCCCAGGTAGCCTCTCTCTGTATCACTGGCCACCTCTCTGGGATACTGGCAGAACTGTATAGACTGTACCACCTGTCTAACTTCAGTAAAAGCTACCGTTACCCTTAACCTGGCCTTGGACTCTTTATTGCCCCTGCCTGACCTATGACTAGCGGTACTACCTTCAGGTGGTTATATAGGAAAACCACGCCCTGGCGTCACAAACACAAAG
Organism: Hyla sarda; assembly: GCF_029499605.1. Taxonomy (NCBI): domain Eukaryota; kingdom Metazoa; phylum Chordata; class Amphibia; order Anura; family Hylidae; genus Hyla; species Hyla sarda. The sequence goes on from NC_079193.1 coordinate 308,017,244, forward strand.
GGGTTAATACCATCTACCCGTGGGCAACACCACATGCCCCTTACACCTCATCTCACATCCCGTGGCACACCACAAAACTTTGTGTCATCAACAAAAAAACTAATATCTTACCATCGAGACCTTCTGCAATATCACTGATAAAGATATTAAACAAAATTGGTCCCAGTACAGATCCCTGAGGTCCCCACTGGAAACAAGACCTTACTCTGAATATTCTCCATTGACTGCAACCCTCTGTTGTCTGTCAAAGCCAGAGCTATCAAATTATTGCTGAGCTATCTATTTATTGCATATTGCAATTAATTCAATGTTACAAGGTAGGTATAAAATTATAAGGCAAAAAAGGTGCCTAAAATAAGTGGCATGTAGTATATTGAAACAACAAAGGAGAATTCAAGGAGAATGAAAATGTACGGATCTATTCAGTGCAGTGAAGTTATTGTTTTTCTGCCACTAGGTGGTGCCCAGCAGCAAGATGTGAACACTGGAAGGTGTCCTGCTTACTGCTGATAGATAGTGGGCTATACACTGTCCGGACATTCTAGGAGTTGTAGTTTTGCAACAGCTGGAGGCACACTGGTTGTGAAAATTGCATTAGACAGAAAGTGGATGACGTGAACCTGAATCTTTACACATTGCAGAATTTTTACGAATACATCTTCTTTAGAAAAATGTCAGATTTCATTGGGCATTACAGTCATAAAAAAGCACAAAAGTATAACAAATGTATTTCCAATCGATAACTTTTCAGTTAAAAAAAAAACAATGATAATTTATAACCGAAATGGCCAACTTTTCAGAAGAACATTGCCAAGAAACTTTATTGGCCAATTCCTGTCATATGTTAATCACCCTCAACTAAAGATTTTTTTCATACAGAGTTTCACTCCTAAAATTAGGACCTATAGGCTGTGCCCCCATTCTATTATGGGCCTATTAGAAACCACTGATTCCAAAAGGAGCAGAAGAAGAGAAAAAAAGAGTCCCTCTTAATTTCCAATTCTAAATATGGCATTGAGGAAAAAATCTACATTCTAACCTGTCATGGTATTGTAATCCACCCATATTTACTTGAGTAGCTTTCTTCTGCACCCTCTCTTGTTTACCATATATATATATATATATATATATATATATATATATATATATATATATATAGGTAATCAAAACTGTCCACAATACCTAATGTGCAGTCTGACTAACGATTTATACAGAGGCAAAACTATGTCCTTGTCACGAGCCTGTATGCCTCTTTTGATACATCCCTTGACTTTGTTAGCCTTGGGAGCCGCTGCCTGGCACTGGTCAATAAAGATGAGAATATGGTTAATATAAAAACTTGATTTGAACAATAGGTCATTTTCAGCTGAAATGTTCTCTTCAAGCTTAAAAGGGGTACTCCGGCCCTGAGACATTTTATCCACTATCCAAAGGATAAGGTGTCTCAGTACAATCTTGTATTCGCCACCCACCTGTTTGAGCTGCACGCCGCGGTGCCAGCTAACAAACAGCCGGGTGGCGACCATGGGGCCAGAGTATTGTGATGTCAGGACTCCGCCCCTGTGTGACGTCACCCCCCGCCATCACGCCCCCTCCCATAGAATTGCATAGAGGGGGAGGTTACCTCACACGGGGGCGGAGTCCTGACGTCACAATACTCCAGCCCCGTGGTCGCCACCCGGCGGGACACCCACGGTGAGACATCTTATCCCCTATCCTTTGGATAGGGGATAAGATGTCTCAGGGCCGGAGTACCCCTTTAACAAAAAATAGTGAAGAAAATAGGAGTAAAACATGAATACAGGGGACCTTTTTAGAGTAGTATAATAGAAGACGGTGATATAAAGAGAGCAGAATCATATGGGGACATATACATAGCTATCAGCAGAACATTTATTAAAGGAGAACTCCAGAATATAAAAATTGTCCCCCATACTGCCAGCAGTAAAAAAATAAAGATGTACATACCTTCCTTCGCTCCCCCGGGGCCTCCGGTAACCGGCTCCGGTCTCCGCCACGATCCTCTTCCTGGTTGCTGGTGGTCGGCGAGTCATACTGCACTCAGCCAATTACCGGCCGCAGTGAAGTCCTGACTCGGCCTGCGATAGGCTGAGCGGCAGTGTGAGAACGCTTCAGGACACATAATTCTTCACTACACTGGCACCTGCTGCCGGGGCCAAAAACATCACACTGCCGCTCAGCCTATCGTCGGTCGAGCCGGTATTTCACTGCGGCCGGTGATTGGCTGAGTGCGGTATGACTCACCGACCACCGGCAACCAGGAAGAGGATCGCGGCGGAGGCCGGAGCCAGTTACTGGAGGCCCTGGGGAAGCGTAGGAAGGTATGTACATCTTTATTTTTTTACTGCCAGCACTATGGGGGACAATTTTTATATTCTTGAGTTCTCCTTTAAGCTGGCAGCTATCTCTCTCATCATCCATGCTCAACTCTGCTGAGTATGAGAAGATAAACATTTCCAGACACTGATGACAGCAGCGTATCTCCTGTCTTATCCCAGACATGTTCATATCCATCATCAATCCTGAGTTCCCCATCTGCTGATGGTTACAATTGGAAGGACCCCAATGCATTAGATCGTCGGCAGAGCCAAATGATATTTGTTAGGTTCGCCAACTTTAATGGGACGTGTATGGGCTCCTTTATTACACTGCCCTAAGTCTCCCAATAGTTGGGATCATTACTATGATCAATGTAATGGGTCACAAAATGATTTGTTATGTCCATTATGTTGATTTTTTTTTGTTTTTATGGTAACATTTTATATATTGTTTTTTATAGAATTTGGAAGTAAAGTCACCAGCATAATAAAGAATGACTCTTTCTAGCCTGGCTGCTCCTTAGTATTACATAGAGATAAATAATACCAAACCTGTGTGAGCATGCTACTTGTATATATTTCACAATCGATTGCTGATCACACTCCTCTCAACATGTCACACTGCATCACCCACAACTAGAATATACCAAGCAAATGTGACGTGCTCTTCACTGACGGAAGCCATTCCTGTAAACTTCTCACCTGGACACTATAATTTAGGGAAAAGTACCTTTAGTGTTGACATCACATGGTTTAGTGCCCAAAAACACTTCAGGGTGTTAACCGAGAATATTACTATAGTCATGGCAGCCATTGTGATTGCAGTGATGCCCAGTTGAGCATATCTTAATGCAAAGCTGATATGGCTCCAGAAAGTTAAACAGATTTGTAAATTACTTGTATTAAAAAATCTTAATCCTTTCACTACTTATGAGCTTCTGAAGTTAAGGTTGTTCTTTTCTGTCTAAGTGCTCTCTGATGACACGTGTCTTGGGAACCGTCCAGTTTAGAAGCAAATTCCCATAGCAAACCTCTTCTAAACTGGGCGTTTCCCGAGACACGTGTCATCAGAGAGCACTTAGACAGAAAAGAACAACCTTAACTTCAGAAGCTCATAAATACTGAAAGGATTAAGATTTTTTAATACAAGTAATTTACAAATCTGTTTAACTTTCTGGAGCCAGTTGATGTATAAAAAAAAAGTTTTTTCCTGGATAACCCCTTTAATGCATCACAAAGGCCTACTTCACATTGAAATGCAGATAACTGACCATACCAATACCAGTAATCTGCTTAAAGGGGCACTCCCGTGGAAAACTTTTTGTTTTAAATCAACTGGTGCCAGAAAGTTAAACAGATTTGTAAATAACTTCTATTAAAAAATCTTAATCCTTCCAGTACTTTTTAGGGGCTGTATACTACAGAGGAAATTCTTTTCTTTATAGATTTTTCTGATGTCATGACCACAGTGCTGTCTGCTGACCTCTGCTGTCCATTTTAAGAACTGTCCAGTACAGGAGAAATTCCCCAAAGTAAATATATGCTGCTCTGGACAGTTCCTAAAATGGACAGCAGAGGTCAGCAGAGAGCACTGTGGTCATGACATCAGAGAAATCTAAAAAGATAAGCATTTCCTCTGTAGTATATAGCCCCTAAAAAGTACTGAAAGGATTAAGATTTTTCAAGGGAAGTAATTTACAAATCTGTTTAACTTTCTGGCACCAGGTGATTAAAAAAAAAAAAAAAAAAGTTTTTCACGGGAGTACCCCTTTAATGGGAAGGAAGATCATGTAGTCTACTGGTGTGGACTATATAAGAATTGGAAGCATGAGGTTCACAGTATAATATCTGGGAGCCATGTAAGTGAAGATTTTGGTGCTCAATTCTGGGATGTATAAAAACATATGTCAAAATGTGCTGTGTAATGGCACTGAACATGACTTTCAACTTGTAGAAGAGCACTTCAGATCTCAACAAAACTAAAATGCCATCCGTCTTTGTAATGTGTTCCAAGAATAGGCTGAAACCGGTGATGTTGGAACTCAGTTAACTCAATCTGTCCTGGAAGTACCTGCAACAAATGTTGAAATATGGTTTATTTGTGTCCTATGCAGAAAATTACAGTTAAAGGAGATCTCCAGTGGTGAAAAATGTAACCCCTATCCTAAGGATAGGGGATACGTTTCAGATCGCGGGGGGGTCAGACCGCTTGGGCCCCCGGGGATCTCCTGTATGAGGCCCCGACAGCCTGCGGGAAGCGGGCGTGCTGACCACCGCAGGAAGCGGCGGCTTACACGCCCCCTCAATACAACTCTATGGCAGAGCCGGAACGGCTCTGCCATAGAGTTGTATTGAGGGGGCGTGTCGGCCGTCGCTTCCTGCGGTGATCAACACGCGCTATCTGGCCAGCAAGCCGGGGCCCTGTACAGGAGATCGCAGGGGGCCCCAGCGATCTGACCCCCCCACGATCTGAAACTTATCCCCTATCCTTAGGATAGGGGATAAGTTTTTCACCACTGGACTACCCCTTTAAGGAAAACAGAGAGAAAATGTAACTTTGGAAATCTGGGGCAAGAAGCTTATAGCAGTGTCTCCAAGCACGCTGTACACAACATTTATCCCCAAATTCTTTGGTGAGGTATATTATCAACCATATACACAGCAATGTTACCCTTTGGGTATTGCATTATAACACAATCTTTATTGTGGTGTTTTAATGTTATAATTGTTATTATTCCATCGTCCATTGTTCAGACCTCTATGCTGAATGTCGGAGCTGTCCAGAGTAGAAGCAAATTCCCATAGCAAACCTATTCTGCTCTGTGCAGTTCCTGAGATGTCAGCAGAGAGCACTGTTTCCAGACAGATAAGAACAACTCAACTTCAGTAGCTGATAATTATTGGAAGGATTTAAAGGGGTACTCTGGTGAAAAACTGATTTTTTTTTTTATCAACTGGTGCCAGAAAGTTAAACAGATTTGTAAATTACTTCTATTAAAAAAATCTTAATCCTTCCTGTACTTATTAGCTGCTGAATACTACAGTGGAAATTCTTTTCCGTTTGAAACACAGAACTGTCTGCTGACATCATGACCACAGTGCTGTCTGCTGACATCATGACCACAGTGCTCTCTGCTGACATCACGAGCACAGTGCTCTCTGCTGAGATCTCTGTCCATTTTAGGAACTGTCCAGAACAGCATATGTTTGCTATGGGGATTTCCTTTTACTCTGGACAGTTCCTAAAATGGACAGAGATGTCAGCAGAGAGCACTGTGGTCATGATGTCAGCAGACAGCTCTGTGTTTCAAACGGAAAGGAATTTCCACTGTAGTATTCAGCAGCTAATAAGTACAGGAAGGATTAAGATTTTTTGATAGAAGCCATTTACAAATCTGTTTAACTTTCTGGAGCCAGTTGATCTAAAAAAAAAAAAAGAAAAAGTTTTTTTTCCTGGAATACCCCTTTAAAGATGATGTAATGTCGTTTCTAATGACTGTATTTACATTTCTCTTAGTTAATCCCCATCCAAACATTTCATTCACGTGTAAAGATGTTATTATACTTACAACTAGTTCTATCTAGATTGGTTGTGTGCATTCCTAAAAGGTGGAGTTGGGTGACCGACTTTGAAGACATTTATCAGGTGGAGAAAATGTCAGCAAAGGAAAATGTGTCAGGTATCCGAATACGATCCAAAAACTCCGGAACCTCCCACAAAGCTGAAATCTTCACCGAGCGTAAGCAGGGCAGGGACTCCTTTCTCAATGCTTGCTGTTACGTCTGAATGCATAACCTCAGTCATTAGCAGCAACAAACGTCATGCGCGTACAGAGGTGCAAGATATATGCATGTACTGAGATGACATCAATCTGCGTCTTTATGCTATATACATCATATACTGTATAGAACCTGTTTACGTAGAACCTGGAATAACAATTCATACAAAAAGACCCTAAAAAGCACCTGTTTTGTTACCATCAAATATATGTGTTGCTCTTCCACATTTTACTGCTTTTAGTCCAGAGTCTGATACATTAAAACACATCATTTCAATACAAATCTAGCATTGAACAGAATAAAATGTGACATGGAGTGGTCCCTCAAGTTACAATATTAAAGGGGTACTCCGGCGAAAACCTTTTTTCTTTTAAATCAACTGGTGCCAGAAAGTTAAACAGATTTGTAAATTACTTCAATTAAAAAATCTTAATCCTTCCTGTACTTATTAGCTGCTGAATACTACAGCGGAAATTCTTTTCTTTTTGAAACACAGAGCTGTCCGCTGACATCATGACCACAGTGCTCTCTGCTGACATCTCTGTCCATATTAGGAACTGTCTTGACCAGCACATGTTTGCTATGGGGATTTTCTTCTAACCTGGACAGTTCCTAAAATGGACAGAGATGTCAGCAGAGAGCACTGTGCTCATGATGTCAGCAGAGAGATCTGTGTTTCAAAAAGAAAAGAATTTCCGCTGTAGTATTCAGCAGCTAATAAGTACAGGAAGGATTAAGATTTTTTAATAGAAGTAATTTACAAATCTGTTTAACTTTCTGGCACCAGTTGATTTAAAAAAAAAAAAAAAATTTCACCGGAGTACCCCTTTAATTGGTTCTGGACGACCATTGTATGTTGAAACCATTGTATGTTGAGACCAGAACTCTATGGAAACTTGGTAATTTGTTCTAAAGCCACCAAAATGTCACCCAAAAATAGGAAAAATTTTGAATTAAAGAAAAATAAGTAGATAACTAATATAGATAAAGCAAATCCTTACATATAAAAGTAAGAAAGATCTGCTGGGAGCTGTAAATCACAGTCTATGTCAGTGTTTAACAAGCAGGGAGCCTCCAGCTGTTGCAAAACTACAACTGCCAGCATGCCCGGACAGCCAAAGGCTGTCCGGGCATGCTGGGAGTTGTAGTTTTGCAACAGCTGGGGGCACCCTGGTTGGGAAACACTGGTCTATGTAGAGGACAGGAGCTTCTTCAGGGTCCTGTACAGCACAAGCAATGTCCTAAAAAAGTAACATGGAGTCGCCCACACCTGGTGTCCAAAGGAGCAGGTAACCCTGGTACAGGTAAAGTGTACAGAACATGTAATACCACCCTGTACTGTAGGGGGTGCTACCAGACATCAGTCAGTGTATACATTTCAGGAATACAGGGGTTTTACCAGTAAATTGCCCATTCTGATTGGTCGGTTCTTCCGGCCATTGACACGTTTCAAAGATCTGGACTGTCTGTACATTGTATGTTGAGTCTTGTTTCAACTTATAATGGTCCAGAAAAGACCATTGTATGGTGAAACTATTGTATGTTGAGGCCATTGTAAGTTGAGGGATCATTGTATATGCAGAGGTTGCAGCCACCAGAGCAAACATGGTAACAAGGGAGATATCAAACAAGTGAATGAAAGAAAAAATATGCCATAAGTTTGGATCAGTTGGGCGCTTTGTTTCCGATCAGCTCTTTCAGATTTCCCTGTCTTTCTATGAGACTTTCTAGTGACCCATAATCAAATGTTCAGATTTTAAGGAGAGAAGATTGGGAACAAAAAGATAGAGGAGTCAGCTGAGCGCTTCTGCCCCTTCATTTTAGTAGCCAGTGTCAGCACTCAGACCGCCATCCATAAAAACCTATGACATGTCACCATGAGTTTAAGATTCCAGACGAAGGAAATCGCTGTTTAGTTTCCGAAACACGTCGAAGGTATTGTGGACCTCAGGAGCCACCGTAGTGACGTCACCGCCTATTGCCAAGACGATCAGGTAACACGGAAGTTTGGACGCAGTTAGGTTGAGACGCCGCTGGCCGGGGCATTCTCCCACTGCATTGCTACCTAGGATTCAGCAGCGTGACCCGGAGGACAGCACGAACAGGACCGCCACAGGACCACAGCGGTAACGCATCGGTAACGCCCTGCTCGTGACGTCACAACCACACCCCCTCAATGCAAGTCTATAGAGGGGGCATGGCTGTGACGTCACGATCCTCCGCCCCACATCGCCAGTCATCCGGCACGGAGCAAACTTCGCTCTGTGCACCATATGTCTGGGGTGCTGCAACCAAGATCGCGGGGGTCCCCAACGGCAGGACCCCCGCGATCAGATATCTTATGCCCTATCCTTTGATAGGGGATAAGATGTGTAGGGGTGGAGTACCCCTTTAATCCCATCTATATACAGTAGTACTTGCATCATCTAAAAACCTCACTGGATCACGTACAGGTATGCTTACAGTGATATCCATATATTTAATTATCTACAGTATATAATTCATTCACTCAATCCCCCAACAGCGCTAACTATCATTTATTTTTAACGAGTTTAAGACCCTTATGCATGGAGATGTCTTCTTCCAGTAAGCAGTGTCAGGAGCCATTTGTTCTGGACATGAGTGCGAATCTCAGCCCCAATGATGTCACTAATATATATTGGATTGACAATAAATGATATTTTTAGAACTGTCATCCAAGGTGTCCATAGTGGTCTGAGCATTCCCTATAGGCGGTAGACATTACAGATTTTTTGGGGGGTCCATCCAACAAGGTTTCTATAAGGCCTTGATTTAATTGTTGGAGGAGAGATGAATGGGAGAGGGTGAAGTCTACTTGTTTACCATAAGGCAGCAGAAGAGATGGGGCTTATTTTGCCTGCTTCCATAGAAAAATCTAAGGATAAACTATGTCCATTGATCTCGAACTACCAAAATTGTACTTTTATGTAAACTTGTAAGTGCCACCTCCTTCACATTAGATCAGTGTTTCCCAACCTTTTTCGGCTTGGGGAACACCTCGAAGAAAAAAAAAGTTGAAGAGCAAAAAAAAAAAGGGTATGTAGATTACAGTGCTGCTTTATACAGCAACTCACAAGTGACATCTTCTAAAATCAGCGTTGTTCCCTTCTCTTCTCCATCTGGCGATTTCTTCCAGCTACAATTCTTCACTGTTAAACCTGCAAAATAAACCTATTAGGCTCCGCACTTTTCAGAGAAGAATCCGGGGGGCCGGGTAGAATCAGAATCATTATCGGGTCGGGAAGATAGTCCAGGGTGCTGGCCGAAAGATAATCCGAGTGGCCAGTGGGAAGATAATACGGGGAGGGGTCCGGGGGAAGATAGCCCGGGGGGGCGGCGAGAAAATAGTCCGGGGGCCAGGGGGAAGATTATCAGGGGGCTGGCGCACCATCTCCTGCATTTCTCCCTTCCCAGTGACTCGCGGCACCACAGGGGAAGGGGGATGCGGTGTGAGCACGTACATACAATGTGCACGCAGGCTTCCCTTCCCCCCTGTGCCGCTGTGATTCACAGGCGCGCAGGCCTGGGTGGGAGATTTAAAAAAATTATAATTTTTACCTGCTGGAGCCCACTGAACCCCTGGCAGTTCTCAATGGAACCCCGGTTGGGAATCACTGCATTAGATGGTCTTAAGGCTCAGTTACATGGATTTTTATTATGAGAAACTTTTAAAGGGGTTCTCCATATAAACTTATTTTTACTAATTTACATAGCAGTAAGAGGCACGAAGATGCTGTGTTTGAGTATTGCTGTTCTTTCCTTGCCCTCAGATCACTGACAACTCATCCTTTAAAGACCAGAATAATCTGAGATCAACTGGTTGGTACGGTGCGTCTGACCCTGTCTGTATCCGTTCCAACCAGTGGGTCTCAGATGAGGAGTTGTTGAACTATAGTTATCAGTGGTCACACCATGTCTTTCCCCAACTTTGCTCAATATATTAAAGGGCGTTTTTCAACACCAGATCCCCTTTCTGGCATAACTAGGCAGCTTAAAGAGGTACTCCAGTGGAAAACAATTTTTTTTACTATCAACTGGTGCCAGAAAGTTATACAGATTTGTGAATTACTTCTATTTAAAAATCTTAATCCTTCCAGTACTTATCAGCTGCTAAAATGCTCTCCAGGAAGTTGTATTTCTTTCTGGAGTTCTTTTCAGTCTGACCACAGTGCTCTCTGTGGGGATTTGCTTGTACTCTGGACAGTTCCTGACATGGACAGAAGTGTCAGCAGAGAGCACTATGGTCATACTGAAAAGAATTCCAGAAAGAAATACAACTTCCTCAATAGTATACAGCAGCTGATAAGTACTGGAAAGATTAACATTTATAAATAGAAGTAATTTACAAATCTGTTTAACTTTCTAACACCAGCTGATAAAAAAAAAAAAAAAAAAAGTTTTCCACCGGAGTACCCCTTTAAGCCATTAGAACTGCCTACAGGGGCAACTATCCCCAGAGTGTATACCTACTTGGGGAAATCATCTCTGAGGGCTCCACCTACTGGGGGCAGCTATTTTTTTTTGTGTGGGGGGGGGGTCTAGCTACAGGGAGCAGCTATCTAGGTGGGTCTTTCTACTCAGGGCACCTACGTAATGGGGAGACTATGATAAGGGACCTGTCTACTGACTGGAGTGACCGAACTTTCTAATGGGGGGGGGCAGGCTACCTACTCTTCTCTTCCCCAACCCACTTATCTACCCACTGTACTACGTGGGAAACCAAGGGGAACATGATTGCTGTTTGGGGCATTATAGGTTTTGGAACAGTACAGAGCTTAAAATTTTTTTTATTAAAGGCAGGTTCTGTAGAGAGATAGCTCGACGAAATCATCATGATGGTCTGAGCTAGTTGAGGAAGAAAAAGGAAAGTGAATGACCCTAATAAGAAAACATGGCACCTGTAAGCCACCAGATGTACCTGTATAGTCACTTATATGGTCTGTCGTGGGAATGATGGTGCTTGGTGTCACTGTCAGTCTGTCACCTATGTATAATAGGTCCGCCTAGACTTATGTGACAGACGGACAACATTATTGCTGTTAATACTGTATTCCCATTCCGCATGTGCATGTTCAGGGCTTGGTTAGGGGCATGACTGAGGGGGTAGTTAGGGGTATGGCTTTTGTCCCTCTTTGCTCTCAGGGGGAGCATGGAAGATGCCTGATAAGAGGAGAAAGAAGCATCTTTTTCTGATAAAATATATTACAAAGTTTCTTAAGGGCCCATTTACACTACATAATCTCTGTCCGTAGCAGGAGCCTGGAGCTGCATTGTCTCCATAACCGACAATGCATTTCTGGGCGGATATTACAAAACGAATGTATATTAATGAACATCTAAGGGGTTAAATCCCCCTAGTGTAGAGTAGTTCACTTATAAAGATATTTATGGACATTTATCAACGGGTTTAGTCAGGTTTTCTTTACTATAATTGTCGCAAAATTGTCGCAACTGCAACGACATTTTGACTGGAAAGCGAGAAAAGCAAGTTTTCCAAAAATTAACTACGTAGTAATAATTTTAAAATGGACTACGGGTAGTCAGGTATTTATTAACTGCGACAGTCGCAACTGCGCAAAAAAAAGTCACAACAGGGTTAAAAAATTGACTAAATTTACTCCAGCTCAAACATGGAGCAGAAAAAGCTACTACCAAAGTAAGAAAGGAAAAATTGCTTACGTGAAAGAAAATGATCAACAGGCTGAAAGCAGTTGATAAATAAGTCACACATAAGCAAAAAAAAAGTAAAGAAAAAATTACTAAAAAAAAAGAATACATAAGCAAATATTGATAAATGTCCCTCATTGGTTGTTTTCTATATGTCATAAAGTATATGGGAAACATAGGGGGAGATTTATCAAAACCTGTGCAGAGGAAGAGTGGTGCAGTTGCCCATAGCAACCAATCAGATTGCTTCTTTCATTTTCCACAGGCCTCTAAAGAGGCCTGTGGAAAATGAAAGAAGCAATCTGATTGGTTGCTATGGGCAACTGCACCACTCTTCCTCTGCACAGGTTTTGATAAATCTCCCCCATAGGGCTTTTGTGACCATTTATAGTGGCTTATAGGACTGTGGCTGTGTTGCACTGTTACAGGTTGTTTTATGGGGCACTGAGAGTAAGTACATTTGGGAGAAAAAACTGTGTTAAAAAAATGTAATAAACACACACACACTAAACGCCGTTTACCACTATTCTGAGCCATGACTACAATTTAGTTATTGAATTATTTAGATGTGGTGAAAAAGCTAAAAAAAAAAAACTCAAAAACAAAAGATCCAGAAGGAAACCTAGCAGCCAAACCTATTCAGACAGCAGGAAAGAGGAACAGACTATTTTTTCTACTACATGAAGTAAATTTCCCACTTTTGCCTATGTGTGCCAAATTTATTAATGCCGTGCAACAATTTAGTAAATTTGTCGCACATAGTCAAAAATGAAGTAGAAAATAACAGGGTAAAAACCAGACTACATAGTAAAAGATTAGTAAATGCCCCTCAATGTGGCTGACTGTGTAATGGGGCACTAGGATTAGCTGTGGTATAGATATCACTGAGGGAGGCTTTGTTATCAAGGCACTGTGCCTAATTGTTATAGAGGTTACTGTGGCCAGCTGTATTATGGGAGAACTCTGGCTGTATTATGGGGGCACTGTGGCTAATTGTTATAGAGGTTACTGTGGCCAGCTGTATTATGGGAGAACTCTGGCTGTATTATGGGGGCACTGTGGTTAATTGTTATAGAGGTTACTGTGGCCAGCTGTATTATGGGAGAACTCTGGCTGTATTATGGGGGCACTGTGGCTAATTGTTATAGAGGTTACTGTGGCCAGCTGTATTATGGGAGAACTCTGGCTGGTTATATTATAGTAACAGTGGCTGGCTGTTTTTTCAGGGCACTCTGGGTGGGTATATTGGGTTGTTACTGTGGCTGTCCAGGATATGGGCCACTCTTACTCTGGCTGGCTATGGTATATTTTGAAGGCATTAGGGCTCTATTATGGGGTACTGTGGCTGTGTGATGGTGGTACTGTGTGTTATCAGGATACTATGGCTGTGACGACAATACTGTGTATTATAAGGATACTGTGGATGTGTTATAGGGGTCACTGTGGCTGTCTGTATTATAAGGGCACTGTGGCTGAATTATGGGGGGACTCTGGCTAGCGGTAATAGGAGTGCACTGTAACTGTATTATGGGGGTACAGTGGCTTTTTTTTATAAGGTTACTGTTACTGTATTATGGGAGCACTGTAGCTAGCTATATTATGGGGGGCACTGTGGCTGTATTATGGGGGCACAATGGCTGGCTGTAATATGAGTGCACTGTGGCTATATTATGGGGGCACTGTGGTTATATTATGGGGGCACTATGGCTGGCTGTATTATGGGTGCACTGATGCTATATTATGGGGAAACTGGCTGTGATATTAATGCTCTGTGGCTGTATTATGGGAGCATTATGGCTGGATGTAATATGAGTGCACTGTGGCTGTATTATGGGGGCACTGTAACTTTATTATGAGGTTAATGTACATCTATTATGGGGCACTGTGGCTGGCTGTGATATGAGGGCACTGTGGTTGGCTATATTTTATGGGGGCACTGTGGCTGGCTGTATCATGGGGTCACTGTGGCTGTATTATGGGGTCACTGTGGCTGTATTATGGGGTCACTGTGGCTGGCTGTGTTATGAAGGCAGTGTGGCTGGCTGTATTATGGGGGCACTGTGGCTGGTTGTATTATGGGGGCAATGTGGCTGTCTGTATTGTGGGGGCACTGTGGATGTCTGTATTGTGGGGGCACTGTGGATGTCTGTATTGTGGGAGCACTGTGGCTGGCTGTATTATGGGGTAACTGTGGCTGGCTGTATTATGGGGGCACTGTGACTGGCTATATTATGGGGGCACTGTGGCTGTCTGTATTATGGGGGCACTGTGGCTATCTGTATTATGGGGGCACTGTGGCTATCTGTATTATGGGGGCACTGTGGCTGTATTATGGGGGCACTGTGGCTATCTGTATTATGGGGGCACAGTGGCTGTCTGTATTGTAGGGTTCTCTCCCCTGCAGTCTTTAGCAGTCCTTAGTCTATAGCAGCAGGTGGTGTTAGAGCCGCCCGGGCAGTTAACAGTTAACGGTCGCCCCTTTCCTCCCTCCCAGTCGCTGTGCCCAGGCCCCGCCCCCTCCCGTGTGCGTCCTCTGTGTGCGGGTTGCACGGGCGGGGCGAGGGTTACCTCCTGGCCGGTGCCCGGGTATATATGGCACCTCCGGGGCACAACATGCAGTGCACGGGCCCGCATCTCTCCAGGCTTCACCCCTCGGAGTCCCCGGCGTGAGATCTGTCCGAGCGGCCCCGGGACGAGTCTGCTGCAAGTTTCCCGTGAGCCCTGAGTGATCGCCGGGACATGGGCAGGAGGAGATCGCCCCGCAGCCGCCAGTAACCACCGCACACGTCCCGGACACTGATCGCACCCCGCGCCCCGTCCTGTGCAGCCTCGTCCGGTCCTGGAGCCTGAGAACCGCAGCCGCCGCCGCCGCCGCCTCTCCCCGCACAATATGAACATAGTCCTGGAGTTGTTCGTGGTGACTTTTAAGGTCCTCTGGGCCTTCGTGCTGGCGGCGGCCAAGTGGCTGGTGCGCCCCAAGGAGAAGAGTGTGGCCGGGCAGGTGTGCCTCATCACCGGGGCGGGCAGCGGGCTGGGGCGCCTCTTCGCCCTGGAGTTTGCCCGGCGCCGGGCGCAGCTGGTGCTCTGGGACATAAACACACAGAGCAACGAGGAGACGGCGGACATGGTGCGGCAAATCTACCGGGAGCTGGAGGCGGAGGACGCCCTGAGGGGTGAGTGCACCGGGCCTGGCACCCGACCTGTACCACACACTTGTGCTGTAGGGTTGGGTTCACATGCTGCGGATTGTATGTGTGTGTGTGTGTGTATATATATATATATATATATATATATATATATTATACAGGAAAAAATATTTTTCCAATTTTTAGTCAAAATCTGCACCAAATTTTGCTCTGCATAAAGACAGTGCTTCCCAACCTGTAGCATGTCCAGCTGTTGCAAAACTACAACTCCCAGTATGCCCTGACAGCCGAAGGCTGTCAGGGCATACTGGGAGTTGTAGTTTTGCAACAGCCAGCCACAGGATTGAGAACAGTGTTTTATAAGTGTCAGTTCACACGTGCGGATTTGCTGCCCATTGACTTGGGAAGCAAAATCTGCTGCAGCAAATCTGCAGCAGAAAATGCGCAAGTGTAAACTAACCCTATTTGCAGCAGTCAATACCTTTTTCTTGTTCTATAGCTTTGCTTAAATACTCTGCGCTCCAGTAATCAATGTAGATGGGCATAGATAAGGTAAACTAACCCTAATCTATCAACATTTTGGTAGCTTATATTTTTAGGATACTTTTTAAGATACAGGGGGGTGGTTGTTGGGTTGCCCCATTGGTAAGTTGTGCCCAATATTCAATGTATCATTCCTATATGTCGTTCTTATCCGTGCCGCCAGTATTTATTGTCACATAGTGTTCGGGATCACTGGTGTTTATTGTGTAACCTTCTATTGTATTGATAGTCAATAAACTGTAAATATTGAAACAACTTCCTCCAAATATTTATAACTTATACAAAGGGTTACAATGTATCTAGTGATGTGTAAATCTACAAGTGATTGTTTCCTTATCTAAGAATTTTATTATAGATTATATATATATATATATATATATATATATATATATATATATATATATATATATAATTTTTTTTTTTTTTTTTATTTATTTATTTTTTTTTGCTACAGTCACAAGATACATTTGAGACATTATAGTTGAATAGTAGTGAAAGGGGCAGAATTTACCAATGGTTTAGTTGACAAATTTGTGCCGAAAAATGAAATAAAAAAAAAAAAAATAAAAAAAAAAAAAATTCCCTTGTATATGAGACAGTCCACTTGTCTATTTCCAAGACGGTGCTCTCCAGCTGTTGCAAAACTACAACTCCCATACTGTCTGTCTGAGAATGATGGGGGTTGCCGTTTTGCAGTTGGTGGGCGCTTTTTTATTTAATTTTTTTTGGGGTTAAAATCTATGATCAGTTTACAGTACAGGAGGTTTTTCTAGGCATTCATAATGATTGTTCCCCTGACATAAATACCTGTCAGCTGTTGAGTGTAGTTTGTTACAATGTAGCAAGGTGATTCCATTCTAACAATGTCTGACCACTGATTTCTGTAGTCATCACCCTGAAATGCCTGTTCACCTGCCCATTCTCCATAGGGATAGCAGGGACTGATGCTACAAGGTGTAGAGCAGTGTTGCCCAACTAGCGTGCATCCAGATGTTGCAAAAAAATACAACTCCGAGTCCTGGCATGCTGGAAGTTGTAGTTTTGCAACAGCTGGCGGCACGTTGGTTGGAAAACACTGGCGTGTAGTGTTACAAAATAACACAGACTCTACTTGTAAGTGTTCTGGAACCCGAAATAGTAGATTTTAGGGTAGGTTCACACTGCGGAATCCCTGTCCGGAAATAAATCCAGCCGGAGATATTGAGTGCTAACCGGATCAGTCAGCGCTAGGACCGCTAATACGTATTCTGACAGCAATGTATTCCAGCTGGATTCTGCCAAAAGGACGACTGTGCTCATTCTTCCGGCAGCAGAATTTTATCAGTGGAACATGCACTGTGCAGCGGAATCCCATTGACTGACAACAATGGGATTCTGCTGCACTGGAATTTCCGAGCGTAAGTTTTAAGAGGAATTACACTAGGAAATTTCGTAGTGTGAAGATAGATAGATAGATAGATATAAATGATTTTATATATATTATTATTATTATTAAAATATATATATATATATATATATATATTTTTTTTTTTTTTTTTTAAGGAATTTTGCTAAATACACTGACATTCTGCACATTTTTATAATCTTGCTGCAGGTCAGTTGCCCTCCATTCTGTATAGAGAGGATTTTAACAAATTTCCACACCAAAAGTACACAGTAAATAACCCCCACCCCCCAACCCAGTGTTTCCCAATCTGTGTGCGAGTTTTTATTTTGCCACAGCTGGGGACACCCTGGTTAGGTAGAGCATATTAGGTGTTGTAGTTTCATATCAGCTTCAGGATCGTTATATAGTTTGTGTACACCAGTGTTTTCCCCCAACCAGGGTGCCTCCAGATGTTGCAAAACTACAACTCCCAGCATGCCCGGACAGCCTTTGGCTGTCCGGGCATGCTTGGAGTTGTAGTTTTGCAACCGCTGGAGGCACCCTGGTTGGGAAACGCTGGTGTACAGGATATAGAAGATCTTGCGCCTCCATCGGCGCACTGTAAACCTTGTGACAGAGAATTAATCATCCGGCCCTGTTCGTGTATCCCGAGAACAGATTTGCCCCAAAGCTTGTAAGATGTCTGGCCGTGTTTTTGTTTTATTATGATCAAAGTGCAGGCACAGTTTGCGTTGGACATCCTCCTGCATAAGTAAGTGCTCTCTACATCTGCTCCAAGTAAAGCTGGTCGTACCCTGCTCCAGCTGGAGGAATGAATGAAGTAAATGCTGTAGTATAGTAATGATCAGTGAGGGGGGGGGGGGGGCCCTGAATGTTACCGTGATCCTTGCCAGGACATAATGACAGTCTTTGTTTTATTTTATTTTTTATTTTTTTTAGAACCTTTTCATCATCTAATTCAACATCCCTGTTGCCCTCCCCTCTCTTTTTCTTGTCTTGTTCTGAACAGCTGGGAACCCCGTGGAGGAAGAGGTGCTGCCGTGCTCCAATCTCCAGGTTCATACGTACACTTGTGACGTAGGCAAACGGGAGAGCGTTTACAGCACCGCCGAGAAAGTCCGCCGGGAGGTCGGAGACGTCTATCTTCTGCTCAATAACGCTGGGGTTGTATCGGGACACCATCTCCTCGAGTGCCCAGATGAGCTGATCGAAAGGACTATGATGGTTAACTGCCATGCACACTTCTGGGTAAGACTTGGCACACACCCTTTATGGCAGTGTTTTTGAACCAGGGTGCCTCCAGCTGTTGCAATACTACTACTCCCAGAAAGCCCGGACAGCCTTCGGCTGTCCGGGCATTCTGGGAGTTGTAGTTTTGCAACAGCTGGAGGCTCCCTGGTTCAAAAACACTGCTTTATGTACCACACATTCCCTCTGGTATTGTGAATATACAGTGTAACTGAGATATATATCCGATTCATTCATATCCAGCTTATGCTATGTCGGGATTCACAGATTTATGAATCTAGGAGCCAGTTAAAAAAATTTAGGATCCAGGACGCCGCATGTCACATAACGTTACTTCACGCAATGTGATGTTACGTGGCATTATAATCAGTCATTAGTGTCATCTCTCCCCATAACTCAGTCATTATTGTCCCTCTCATCTCTCTCTGTGTCAGTTATTAGTGTTCCCTCATCTCTGTGTGTCACAGTCATTTGTGTCCCCTAATCTGTGTGTCAGTCATTAGTGTCCCCTAATCTGTGTGTGTTACAGTCATTAGTGTCCCCTCATCTCACTCGGTGTCAGTTATTAGTGTTCCCTCAACTCTCCCGTGTCAGTCATTAGTGTCCCCTAATCCCATGTTTCCCAACCAGGGTGCCACCAGCTGTTGCAAAACTACAACTCCCAGCATGCCCGGACAGTCGTAGTCTGTCCAGGCATGCTGGGAGTTGTAGTTTTGCAACAGCTGGAGGCACCCTGGTTGGGAAACGCTGCCCTAATCTGTGTCAGTCATTATTGTCCCTCTCATCTCACTCTGTCAGTCATTAGTGTCCCCCCCCTCATCTCTCAGTGTGTCACAGTCAATAGTGTCCCCTAATCTGTGTGTGTCATTATTGTCACTCTGTGTCAGTTATTAGTGTTCCCTCATCTGTGTGTCAGTCATTAGTGTCCCCTCATCTCACTCTGTGTCACAGTCATTAGTGTCCCCCCTCATCTCTCTGTGTCATCATTCGAAGAGGGGAAAAAAAAAAAAAAAAAAAAAACAGGTTTAACTTTCCTCCTGCGCTAATTTGGCGCCCTGCTCCTCTTCTGCCTGTGGTCGGCGCTTGCCGTATTTTAGTAGCGGATGTCTTTTGCTGCTGCTCTGGTTTGCAGAAGCAATGGATGTCACGTGACCCCTGCAGCCTGATTGGCTGTGACTGTCACCCAATGTCTACTGCTCATGTAACACAGGAGCACCAACCTCAGGAAGAACGGGGATCAGCGCAGGAGGCGAAGGTAAGTAAAACGGTGTGTGTCTGATTGTTCTGCATGACTAAGTGCCTTGTGGTAAAGTGTTCAAAAAGGCTCTAAGGCTATGTTCACACTTGCGGAATGTCTGCACAGAAAATCTCCATCTGGACATTTCGGAGACTGCGAGATATTATGCCGGCGCTAAGAACCGCACAGGAATGTACAGTCTCATAGATGGCTAAGCATTCCGTTGGGAGTCCGCAGAAAGAATGAACAGGTTAATTCTTTCTGCAGACACGGAAATCAGAATTTCCGTGCAAGGAATATCTGGCACGGGAATTCCACAATGTGCACAGTGCAGCAGACTCCCATTGAATACAATTGGACTCTGCTGCTCCAGAATCTCAGGCAGAATTCTGCACAGAAATTCCGGATGTGGGAACATGGACTTATACAGTTCTTTAAAGCACTAAGATCTGTGCTCAAAACCAGATTTGGGACAGATGAATCTTAAAAGTCCAGTTTTTCTATTTTGCATGTGGATAATTTAGTTATGTTTGGACTCTAGTCAACAGGGACTCGGGATGTTCCCTTATGGGAGTTATAAACACGAGTTGGGCGCAGTAGATCCCTAGCACATTGCAGATCCCATTATTACCAAAAACTTGCTTCTATAATCTATGTAATCTAGAATCAGTCACATGTCCACATAGAGGTGGGCGTGTGCTCCTAGGATTTCTAAAATCTAGTTGCATTATTTTTATTATTTTGGATATAATACCCATTTTCTTATGTGCGCCAGGTCTGCCTTCTATGCTTGGACTTCATAGTAGGGTTTCCCAAATAAAGCTGTTGTGATAATGCCAGTAGCAGAAAGGACTATCCACTCATTAACTCATGGTCATGCCTGGAAACATGAGATGACGTGTGGTGGCAGGTTTGCTCTTAGATGATGCTCACACTGCGAAATGTCCACTCCGGAAGGATATTCCACAGACAGCGGGCGTTAAGATTGCTTAGAAACGCGCCGTCTCCATAGAAAGCAATTCATTTCTTAGCGGATTCTGCAGAAAGAGTAGACACGCTGCAGATGCCTGAAATTGGGATATCCGTGGCAGATGTTTCCGCTGTGTGCACAGTGCAGCAGAATCCTATTGAAATCAATGTGACTCTGCTGCAGCGGAATTCTGCTCGGAAATTCTGCTCTGTGAATATAGAGAACAAAAAGGGATGTCCAGTACTGGATGCAGTAAAACAGGTTCTTTATTGTAGGATCATCGGATACAAACTTGCATCAGGACAGACACTGACGTGTTTCGGACCATTACAGGTCCTTAGTCATGGCATGATGCCATGACTAAGGACCTGTAACGGTCCGAAACACGTCGTTGTCTGTCCTGATACAAGTTTGTATCTGATGAAGTACCTTTTTTTTTTTCTGCATCCAGTGCTGGACATCCCTTTTTGTTCTTGCTGATCCAGTCCGGGGATGCTGCTGGCTAGTCCGTGCACTGTTTTTGGGAATACGAGGAAGAGAGCTGTCCATACGAAGTGTTGCTTTGTGAATATAGCCTAAGGTGTAGTTCTAACCTAGAGCATTTTTGGGCTTACTATAACACTAATGAGTAAGCTGCATCGTGCTTATGATTATTGACACTTATTGTCTGTCTTGTAATGAGTTTATGATCTAAGGCTCAGGCTTCACTGTCTTACATTCACAAATATTAAAAACATGGCCTCTAGAGTATGCTTATGATGGGGTATGTGTACTCCGGTAGGACATTACATGTGTAGCAGGCGCCGCCAAATGAATTGGCGCAATGCAGTCCTCTGCCATATTCGTATAGAATGAACATGCTCATTCTTTCAGCAGAGTCCACAATTAGACATTTGGCAGTGTGCACACTGCAGCACAATTATATTGAAGACTGCTGTATTGGATTTTCCGTAGTCTGCATGGGCCCAAAATCTTAAATGGGCACTGTCTCAAAAAAAAAAGCTTCGCTATCACGAGAATATGCCACGTAACTGAGACAAGTCACATAATGTAAGTTTTTGTGACCAAATCGATCACAGACACAGAGCTGGGAAAAGACACTCACTACTTTCCCTGCATGTACCAGGGATTAGTCAAGGTCTGAACAGATCCTGACTGCTTTATTCTCTTACCATGTGAAAAGTATTTTTTAGTTTTTTTTTTTTTTTTTTTTTTTTTTGTGTTATGCTGCCTCTTGTGGCTATTTCATGTATTGCATATCATAAACTACTGTAGTCTGCACCTGCTGGATTTGCGATACTTGACACCTTGTCCCCTCCAAACCACAACTACAAAAAAAATGTATACTATAGCCCCGTGCTGAGCAGCCTTGTCCTTAAAGGACATACACGGTTACATGTTTACAAAACTAATTTATAGCCCATTAAATGGGAATTATAAAGTTTTGCCAAAACCACAGAACTGACATTCATGTCTGCTTTCTGTCTTCTTGCACGATAAGAATGAATTTCGCACTAGCTCAGCTGTTTCAATTTGCTATGTGACTCTTATAGAACTACTTCTAGTCTGGCTGCTCATGATAAACGTGAATTTATTAGTTCTGTCCACTCCAGCAGGTGGTAAACATGATGAAGATTATTATTTTTTTTTTTTAAGGTGGAATTGGGTTGGCGTAGGGGTGTTTTATTTTTATTTTATTTATATAATAATCTATTTTCAAAGTGAATTTCACCACATAAATTACATTATGAAATACATAAATTGCACACTGATAGGACCTGATTATCATCCAACATGCCTGATCTTTTTCTGCTATTGAGGGGGAAACTGGGGGGCCTATACACCTAGTTCCAAATTTACTAATGCAAATGCACCAGAATTCTAGCAAAAGTTAATTTTACTCTGAGTTTAAGACCCTATTCCACCGGTATGAAAAGTGGTGCATGGTCTTGGTAAAATGTGCAATAGCTTTGAGTAAAAGGGGTTTTGCCTAAATTAATAGTAGGCCCATTAATAGGTGGTCTAAGTTAAGACTACTACCATTAAGGCTGGACCATAACTCATCTCCTCCCCCCCCCCCCCCCAATAGGTTGCCATGTTTACCAGGTACAAACTCCCATTATTCTTAAATCCTGCATTATGACCTCTGATGTATGTTAAAAACATACACAGTACTGTTAGTGAGAGCTGAGCCTCCCTCTTAGGACTGGTAAACATCAATACGACAGCAGTATACCAGGAGAGATGTTAAAACGTATGCTGTGGTATACCCATAGACTTCCTTATAGAAAAGTTCTGCACACACTACTTTGCCGTACTACGTCCTTTCTGAATAAGCTGCTCTGTGTATACATAACAAGTGGCACTACTTCTGGCCATTATAAAATCCGTATATGGTATTATTCAGCGGATTTTTAGTCTTCATCAATAACTTTCAGTTCTCCCAGAGCTGGTGGGCTGAGCTCCCACCCCCCCCCCCCCCCATAGTGCCTATTTACCAAAAAAAAAAAAAACATAACTATTTTTTGTTTTGGTTCATACATTTGTGGTACAGATGTGAACTTACCCTTATCTGTAACCAGAAGTGACATACTGCTTCACTGCTGGGACTTCGTGACGTGTTGAATTTGTATAGGTCAGTAGGATAAGTTTTAACAGGTATTGGCAGCCCACGTCCCGGCAGTAAATCAATGTCCTTTCCAGGTGACAGATAAATATGGTATCTACCAGTGCCTCTTGGCACCATGTATGTGACTTAAAGGGGTACTCCGGCAAAAAACATCTTTATCCCCTATCCTCTTGATAGGGGATAAGATGTCTGATTGCGGGGGTTGCGCCGCCGGGGGCCCCCCGCGATCGCTGCCGCTCCCACTCCATTCATGTTTATGGGAGGAGGCATGACGGCTACATACTAGCCGTCACGCCCCCTCCCATAGACATGGATGGAGGGGGCGTGGTGTGACGTCACTAACACGGAAGCTCCATGCCCGGAGACTGCGGGGTTCACCAGCAGCGGGACCCCCGAGATCTAACCTCTTATCCCCTATCGCCGCACTACCCCTTTAACTGGAGATGCAGAGAGGGACTGAAACTGGCCAATTATATAGCACAACACCCAATTTTTCATGAGAAAGAAACTTTACCGAGAGGAAATTGTAAGAAGTCTTCTGGGATATGGAGTATGTGCTTGACCACACTGCTCAACCTGTGGTAAACTTGCTGTTATATACTTGCTATATTATATAGTAAGTGCCCTTACAGCAGTACCTTGAGAAAATTGCCATGATATGGTTGAGTACACTGTAATGGGGGAAAAAAAAATAACTCCGTCCCCTAAAGGGGCCCCTCACGTCCATCCAGCCAAGCACTTAATGGACCAGGAAGGGCTTATAAGAATCCTGTTTCTTTAGTTATGGAGCTTTATGCGTGCAGGTCTACGTCAACTAATACTTGTCACAGTTGAGCAGACTTTTTGTTGTCGTTAAAATTGTTGTTCACTGTCATTCAGAATACATTAAAATGAGTTCTAATAGAACCGTATAGCCACACTTCTTTAATTGAACCTTTCGCTGCCATTAGTGATCACTTTCTGGGTTTAATCCCAAGGCTGCAAACCATATGTCACTTTTTTTAAGCCCTGGCCCTTATTTTTAAGGGGATACATACACCCATATGAGAGGAAATTGGCGTAAATTTGTGAAATATAATGATTGTGCTCCGCTGGGCAAAGAACAGATGTCTACAAGCATGTCTTGATGTCATCTAGCACCTCCAGTGACAAGAGCCATCTGTAGAACGGAGGCAGCCAATTTCAGTGGTAACTAGTTTTTTCATATCACAAAAAGTTTCCCACCCCCAGCAGCTGCGAGCAGTATGGTATAAAGTTGTTCACATCTACTGTGACACTCGCAGAATGCATCACATGGTGCAGAGACCAGACGTGAACGTTGAACTCTATACCAGTGCAGCAACCATTCCTAATTTTGTGCACGATAAGGAAAGTTTGAGTTAGGCCTATAAAAACAAAAATTAAAATTTTCCAAATTTTTGTTTGGTAAAACTTTGCCTTTTTTAAAGATCTTTTCAGGTATGGTCTGCCTTAGGGTCCATTCACACAGCAGAATTCCCACTTGCGGAATTCCTCCTCAAATTAAAGCCCATAGACTTCTATGGGATTCCGCACTCCCATTCACACTTCTAAATTTCCGCAAGCGGAAATTCAGAAGTGTGAATGGGAGTGCGGAATCCCATAGTCTATGGGTTTTAATTTGAGGCGGAATTCTGCTTTGTGAATAGACCCTTATGGGGTAACCCTTCATTGCTTCATATATTTGGATACAAAATGGTATTGGCACAATTATTCATGGCTTCAACAGCTAACTCTCTTCCTCTAGACCTTATCCCACTCCCCCTCGATGGGTGTTTTGGCTCCAAAGGCCCTAGTGGTTTAATATCTGGACTCCTATGCTTTCTTAATCCGTGCTAAACTGCTCCCTTGCCCACTCGGGGATTAATGGGGGGGGGGGGGGATCCTCTTTAGAATATTGATGAGGATACATGAGGTGATTTCCTCCTTTCTTCTCACTGGATAAACCCGATCCAGATTATTATTATTTATTTATTTTTTTTTTCATTAGGCTTCATAGTTATCTCACACCTGTAAGAATGTACAGGATGGGAGGTATCCTTTCACGAATTGTCGTAGATTTAGGGTGTTTCTGGGAGTGCCATCCGCTTAGGGACTTTTAGGATATAAATACTTTGAAGGAGGTTTATCAAAACCTGTCCAGAAGAAAAGTTGCCCACAGCAACCAATCAGATCGCTTCTTACATTTTTTTAAAAGGTCTCTGGGAAATGAAAGAAGCGATCTGATTGGTTGCTATGGGCAACTCAGCAACTTTACTCTGCACAGGTTTTGACAAATCTCCCTCTTTGTGATCCTAAAATTTGTCTCTTTGGGGTCCTGGAACTAAAGGTTTGGACACCTTATCTGCCAACCCCCCCCCCCCCCCCCCCAAAAAAAAAAGAAAAAAAATCTTGTTACGATAAGCCTTGGTCATCTCCAGTAAAACCATAACTGTACGTTGGGTGAACCACCAATGATTAATTCATCGAAGTGTTAGGATAGGATTTTATCCTATAAATATGGGGGTGTATAAGAACAGATTTAGCTAAACAAATTTGGTGTGTGTGCCACCCTTGACCAGTTACAACCCCCATAGATCTTTATTTGCCCGGGAGTCTTTGACCACGCTTCTTGGAGATGTTTTTATTTTTTTTTTTAATTATTAAGGTTTCAAATATAAAATTTGTTTGGGATTCAATAATTTTAAATTTTTTTTTCTTCTTTCTCTTGTATGCCAGCACCAGTTTTATGATATTCATATACAGTGTGTACGTGTACAAGCCATGTTAAACAAAGCACAGGGTAACAGTGTTAGTGTTTACAACACTACTGCTGTTACAACAAGGATAGGGTCACATACAGTATTTGAGTTTATTATTAAAAAAAATATTTATTATATATACATTTTTTTTTTTTTTTTTTTTAACCATTGAAGTCAATAGGTAGCAAAAATCAACTGGAGAAAATACACAGCAAGTATGACGTGTGTGACCCTACCCTTAAAAGGGGTACTCCAGTGGAATTTTTTTTTTTTTTTTTTTTTTTCCATCAACTGGTGCCAGAAAGTTTAAGATTTTCAAATAGAAGTATTTTACAAATCTCTATCTTTCCAGTACTTATCAGCTGCTGTATGCTCCAGAGGAAGTTGTTTAGTTAGTTTCTGTCTGACCACAGTGCTCTCTGCTGACACCTCTGTCCATTTCAGGAACTGTCCAGAGCAGGATATGTTTGGTATGGGGAATTGCTCTGGACATGGACAGAGGTGTCAGCAGAGAGCACTGTGGTCAGACAGAAAGGAAATTCAAAAAGAAAAGAACTTCCTGTGGAGCATAAAGCAGCTGATAAGTACTGGAAGGATCAGGAATTTTAAGTAGAAGTAATTTACAAATGTGTTTAACTTTCTGGCACCGGTTGATTTAAAAAAAAAAAAAATAAATTATAATAATAAACACTTCCATCAGAATACCCCTTTCGGAGCTTAAAGTAAGCTGTCTATGGAGTTGCCAGAAGTTTCATAGACTTGCATGGAACATCTTCTTGCAATTTTGTAGACTGCACTTTTTAGCATTGGTTAGGGAGTTAACGAAAGTTTTAATATGTATCCTGCTACCATAATAACACTATAGTTACCCTAAATCTAGTCATTTCTTTCATGCGAATATCTCTGCTATTTTGGAGTTTTATATTTGGCCAGTTGACAACAGCAAACAAATGGCTGACTAGTCGTAATTGATAGCTGGTGGTTTATACGACTGAGGTGCAAGATAAGTGAATAACTTAATTTCATTCTTGCATAATACCCGCATAGAATGTAAAATCCCTGTACGTGTTCAGTGTCTTTACGTACAAATCATCATTGGCTCATAAATCTCAATTCTGTCCAGCAGGTCCAATCTGCACGCTTCTGATTATTTACATAGTTCCTGTATGTTGTCATAGATTTTTTTGCTTATTTGCAACATCTTGGCCCAGCGGCAGCGATCTTAGTCATTACTTGGCATTACAACAACACTTGTAGTTAGAAAGTTTCTTTTGAACTGTGATGCCTGAAACTTTCCCTTTTTTGTTCCTCCTATTCTCTCCAGTGTTTTCTGTTTCAATCATTAGAATCACGTAAACTGGTTGCCAACACACTGGTGGGCACCGCAGTCCGCGACAGTGTCTTCTTGTTCTTTTTAGTATCTTGCCCTGGTAAGCTGCGGTATAGTAGGGGCCACCAGTGCCTCCAAGAACTATGTAAATCTATAATTGTTGGCAGAAAAGTGTCTATCCAGCAGTATTCACTCCAGATCCCTCCATTAATATGTATCTTGAACTTAGACATAGTGATCTCTATGAAGAAAGCACACGCTAAATTATAGCCAGGTGCTGGCCAAGACTCCAAACATTTGACTATATTTTCGAGGAAAAGACTGAAGCCGGAACCCCTTACAAATCTTAATTTATCCCTATTGTGTCCTTTTATCATTTTATTTTTTTGGTAACATTTACATCACGATTTAGGGGTACCGTAGCCGGATCCAGCGGGAGAATAAATAAACCGGCTGCTGCCAGGCCCATGCCGTGTCCCATTCATGTCTATGAGCTGGACTGAGCCAGCTAGGGACTCCTCTGTGTGTGTGTGTTTAACCATATGAGTTGCTGGACTGAAAACCAAGATCTGCCACAAAAGACTCGTACTGTTCAAAAATGAGCCGACCGGAGTACCTACTTTGTATGACACATTAAAATGAATGGGATGAGGCAGGGATATGGCAGCAGCCGGTCTTTAAATTCTTCTGGCAGAGCCATCTGCCGTAACCTAAAATCATGGTGTGAATGCACCCTTAGACTACGTTCAGTCTTCGGAATCTGCGTGAAGACATTATGCAGACTGCATGTTATGGCGGCACGGAGACCATTCGGAAATGTGCTGTCTCCATAGACTGCAGTGCATTTCTGTATGGAGTCAGCGGAAACTTTGCTATGTGCACAGCAGAATACCATTGGAAAAAAAAATAGGTGCAGTTGCAGTACAGAGGCAAGGAAACAGTACTTTTCAAATCAAAGTTCAGTGTTTTATGCACACTTGGCATACAGCAAACGGTCTTTAAAGGGGTATTCCAGGAAAAAAATTTTTTTTATATACATCAACTGGCTCCAGAAAGTTAAACAGATTTGTAAATTACTTCTATAAAAAAAATCTTAATCCTTTCAGTACTTATGAGCTTCTGAAGTTAAGGTTCTCTTCGGTCTAAGTCCTCTCTAATGACACCTGTCTCAGGAAATGCCCAGTTCAGAAGCAAATCTCCATAGCAAACCTCTTCTAAACTGGGCGGTTCCCGAGACAGGTGTCATCAGAGACCACTTAGACAGAAAACAACAACCTTCACTTCAGAAGCTCATAAGTACTGAAAGGATTAAGATTTTTTTTAATAGAAGAAATTTACAAATCTGTTTAACTTTCTGGACCCAGTTGAGAAGTTTTTTTTTTTTTTTTTTTTCCTGGAATACCCCTCTAAATGCAGAACCAAAGAAAACGTAACTAAAGTCCACCTGTATTCCTTAGGTGTTTGTTCACACCTGAGTCCATGCCATACGGCATCAAGCAAGTCTTTTCCAGGCCTCCAGGCAGACTGTTCACCGGCTTCCAACCTTGGAGCAAACACGGGGGGGAAAAACTCCTCATACAGCTCTCTCTGGCAGTGTGAGCTGCTACTAGCAAATCCCCCCCCCCCCCCCCCCCCCCCCCCTTAGCTGGTGATACAGGTTGCCTTTAAGGCCAACAAAAGGCGGCCTGGATTGTGGGGAATGACCCCCACCCTGCACATGGTCATTCCCAGTAAGAGTCGTCCCGGATTGGCCTTACAGCCATACTACGGCCACAGTGTCAGACTGCATCGCAGTCCCAGAATGAGGTCACCTTACCATGGTGGGACGGTCCACGCTATTTGGCGCCAAATTTGCAAGCCAAGTACCTCATAATTTCATAGTTTCATATCTTCATTTATTGCATTACAGCTGTATAGCTTTTCATGTTCTATCTATATACTCATGTTTCATGTATATCTGTGTGCTGCTGTATTCTCCTGTTGCTGTGTGTGTATATATAGAGAGAGAGAGATATATATATATATATATATATTATATATTTTTTTTTTATTTTTCCAATTACTAGAATTCATTAACAAATATGACTATTACCCAACCAATGTTTCTCCATCTGTTGCAAAACTACAACTCCCAACGTGCCCGGACAGCCGAAGGCTGTCCGGGCGCGCTGGAAGTTGTAGTTTTGCAAAAGTTGGGGGAACTTTGGTATCTGATATTAGCAGCTCTTCTACTTCAAGCAGGTTATTTGTTTCCTAACATTTCGAAACACCATTCCCCAGTTTAGGGTTTTCTAATAACATCTTGATCCCACGTTCTAGTTTTTGCTTTCTTTGCTGCACTATGGGAAGAGCCTTGTACTTTCTCCACTGAAAGACAAATAATTCTGTACATGGCCACTTCTGTTGATTTTAGCCTTAAAGGGTTAAGTTGGAAGAGGGGGGAGGAGGAGGGGAAACAATACTCTTGTTAATCTGCCTGTAAAAGTCATTATCCTAAAACGTAATTATAAAAACCGCCCACTAGTTCTCAATATGTTGTTTCCTTGTTTCCCCTTTTTGCTTTACTTTTTGCCTAATTTGTCTTGACACCGCAGCTGTGGCAGCCTTTTGTGCCGCTAAACCTTTCTCTCTGTTGTGTCTCATGAAAAGCACTGAAGAATTCTGGGGAAGGGATGGGAAGAAGCGCCGGACTGTTAGAAGTTAATTTGCCATAAACAAGAACGTTGAGAACCAATTACTAAAGCTATGAAGTGACATGTAAACGCTTGTCCGCTTTCACACATTTGTGCCTAATAAGTAATTACTGATTTGTGTACACACATAAGAAGTGTAATAAGAGTCTGCGCACAATGCGAGCACACTGGGCCCTACAGATAGGGTTTGTATTGTTTGTTGGTGGGAAGGTCTTCTCACATTACTTTACTGCGTTGCCTGCTTCTAAAAACTATGTACAGTGTTTATCTAAAATGTCACTATTCAAATGTTATCCTTCGAGTTGGCAAATCCAGATGTTAAAGGATTATTCCAGGATTTTTTTTTTTTTTGACTATGTTACAGGGGCTGTAAAGTTAGTGTAGTTCATAATATAGTGTCTGTACCTGTGTGGGACGGGTTTCTCACAATTCTTCTGTGCTTTTCGCCCCAATATTTATTTTTACCAGCATACAAAATGACTGTTGTCTCAGATTTTTCCCAGGTTGCAATGCGGCAAAGACCTGACTCACTAGTCAGCTGATGACAGGGAGCCTGTCTGCTTCAGTGGGTGGAGGGATCGCTTGGTGGGAGAGGGATCAATCTGCAACTAATGCAACAGCTGTAGGCACCCTGATTGAAAACCACAGGTCTTTTGAATGGATGCAGCTCATTTATGTTTCAATGTGTGTGAGGGAGGAAAATGGAATTGTGGAATTTGTATTCAAACAGGAAATACCAGTTCACAAAAAGCTAGCCACAGTATAATGGTAATCTCACAACATAGCCATTTAGCCCGAAGACAAGCGCAGATCCTTCCTAAGCATGTCCATTACTGCCTGCCAGGTACCTACTAAAATAACCTTATGGTGGAGAACCCCTTTAATGTGTGTGGGTCATATTGCAGAGCCTGATTTGAGTGCTGCTCCCATAGATCATCACTCAATAAGGGTATGTTCACACTGCGCAATTGGGCAAGCGGAATTACGCGCGTAGAAAATGAAAGGGGTACTCCACTAGAAATTTTTTATTTTTTTTAAATCAAGTGGTGCCAGAAAGTTAAACAGATTTGTAAATTCCTTCTATTTAAAATCTTAATCCTTCCAGTACTTATTAGCTGCTGTATACTACAAAGTTCTTTTTCTCTTTAAATTTCCTTTGTCTGTCCACAGTGCTTTCTGCTGACACCTCTGTCCATTTTAGGAACTGTCCAGAGTAGGAGCAAATCCCCATAGAAAACCTATCCTGCTCTGACAGTTCCTGAATTGAACAGAGGTGTCAGCAGAGAGCACTGTGGTCAGACAGAACGGAAATTCAAAAATAAAAACTTCCTGTGGATCATACAGTAGCTGATAAGTACTGGAAGGATTAAGGTTTTTAAACAGAAGTAACTTTCAAATCTGTTTTAAATTTCTGGCACCAGTTGATTGAAAAGTCAATGTTTTCCATTGGAGTACCCCTTTAACATCAGTGTTAATGGGTCTTCCGCAGATTCGTTCACGCTGAGAAATTTCAGCAGCCAACAGTTGTCCGCTGCTGAAATTGGTCGGTGCAAAGAAAGAACTTGTTCGTTCTTTGCAGGGAAGTCCACGAGCCCTGCATTGCTGTCAATGGTGACAGCGCAGGGCCACGTGGTCCTATCAGTGAAGTTGTTTCGGTGACTGCCACCAGATGGAATCTCCATTTGCGGAATTCTGAGAACGGAGATTTTGTTCACATTACTCAATGTGAACATACCATTACTCAGCCTATTTTACTAGATCACTGGATCGTTCGTGCCGGCATTTACTTCGGTTCAACTTAAAAGAAATTCAAAGGAGTAGACCAGTAGTGGTAAAACTTATCCCCCTATCCTAAGGATAGGGGATAAGTTTCAGATCGCAGGGGGTCCGACCTCTTGGACTCCTTTAGGATGAGGGATAAGTTTTTCTATTACTGGAGTACACCTTTTTAACATTGTGCAGGTATTGGCTATGGCATAAGGGCATGGTTTTGCTGGCACGCAGTAATCTTGACTGGTATCGGCACCCCTTGTCGCAGAAGTTATACTTCTAAGTGGAGTTCTAGAGAACAGAAAAGGTTGGACCTTTTGGGTCCTGCACACAGGGGGTCCTGCACACAGTTTAAATAAGCCTTTTTGGCCATGACGACAATTGCATGACCAAAGTCACCGTGTAGCCATAACCTTAGATAATGTCACATAAAATTGAATTGGAGTGGCATCGCATCCTGTAAATTGTGGCAACCAGGAATCCATGCTGAATGGACTTCTGGTGACTGTCAGGTGTGGCTAACATATGACCCTGTCCACATTAACTGCTGTGCGGGTAAGTGACACTGCAATCTTTGGCTGTGCAACTTTTACATTGTTGGTGTGTGTGTGTGGTGCGTTTTGTCTTCCCCACGCCGCCCCCCACCCCCCCCCCCCCCCCCCATTCTTCTATTCCCCCCCAAATTTCTTATCCATAACTTGTAATGCTTTTTTTTGAGAAAACATTACAGGTTATGGATACAAAATGTGGCAAGGTTCCATAGTCTCACTGCTCTGACAGTAAAGAATCTCTGTCTGTGATGATGGTGAAACCTTCTTTCCTATAGATGTAGCTGATGTCACCTTGTCATGGTTACCGCCTAGGTATAAAAAGATCACTAGAAAGATCTCTGTACTGTCCGTTCATATATCTTGGTTGTGATCAAATCATCCCTAAGACATTTGTTGCAGCCAAATTCGCCATGTTCCCCTAGCCTAAGACAGAGTTTGGTCTTAATAAAATATTAATGGATTGGCGAATACATTGTTGATCTAGCAAAATAATGGAAAGTCTCCACTTTAAACATTGGTTAAAATGTTTCCCTAGAAAACCGATCCACGTTCTAAAGATCCTCACTAATCCGGGGTTTTTGGCAGCTGTCTGTCATCATAACCTCTTTCTCCTTTTGCATGGATTAGGCACTTAACACCTGCAGGCCTGATCTGTTATAGGACATGCGGAGATGGTCCAACTCAAGTTTGTCTTGGAGTGTAAGTGCCGGATCTAATGTTTAAATCATCTGGCCATATTAAAATGATCAGTTCGTCTCATCCCGCCCCCCCCCCCCCCCCCCCCCCCAAAATCACTTTGTTTTTGCATTGGCAAGTGTCGTAACAAAGCTGTGTTGGAAGGAAGGACATGGCCCGATCACAGAACTTTGTTAGATCTTAAACAAACACAAGATGGTTCTCAGGAGTTTGTTGATGAAGTTACAATGATTACTCTGTGCTCAGCACTTGGCACCAGGACATGTAGAAATTACAGCAGATTTGATTTCAGGGGACACAGTGATAATCTTGTTAGTCAGAAATTAAGTATGCTTCAAAGAATTACTTGGAAATCCTTAAAAGTGCAAGGAGATCTGAAAACTACCTGTTTTTCTTGGCCTAAATGGGTTTTATTGAAATGTTCTTCTGACCAGGCCAAGTCTTTAAAGGGTCTGAAATAAGAAAATAAAGTGGGGGATTGTCTTCCTCTATATACACACAATGCAGCAAGCCCTCCAGATTCCCGTCCTGTCTGTAAAATGAGCAGCAGAAAATTGGGTTGAATTTGCTTTTAATTCGAGGCGTAGGCATGGAAGGATACATAAACAAAACCATTGGTTTATTTTATAGCACGTGATTTTAGACAGATTCTATTACTTAGTTTTTCAATGGCGCGCATGGTTGGGGTCCTCCATTGGTAGCAGTCAGCACAAAAACAGGACTTAAAACTGGCATACAGGAAATTAGGAACCCCCTTATGCCACTTATAGAACTCTATGGGGCCCATGCATCTAGTTATGTTGTTTGTAGTAGTTGTTGTTGGTAGTGGGTGGTGGTGGTGGTGGTGGTGGTGGTGGTGGTGGTGGTGGTGGGTGTTGTTGTTGGGGGGTTTTTTTTTTTTTTTTTTTTTTTTTTTTTTCTTTCTTTCCTCTTTTCAATGACTGACTAGCATGTGTTATCAGATCCCATATTACATCTACCCTGGAAGCATCGCTTTAGTCAAGCTTATGTGTCATAGTCGGTCTTCATGTCTTTGTCCTGTTTGACACAATACGAATCTGATCCTTTCCTATGAAAAGGCAATGAGTGATTTTCTGGCCTGCTGCGTTCTGTGTCTGAGCAGTCTCATATGCTGCCAGCGTTGTCCCTCTGCACGTTCTCCATAGCAGGTTGTACACTCTGGTTCCAATTTATTCCAGCATCTAGTCTTGTCGTGTGAGTTTCTTCATCCACTTAACATCTGTAAATTTTTGTATTCTTGAAATATGCAACTTCTCAACTGGGAAAAATTCTGGGAATTTCTGACTTCAAACACTTTACATCTGATCAGCAGAGGGGTTTTTCTTGCTCGGTAATATAGATCCGCAGTAGGTGCAGGCTACACATATTGGGGGGGTATTTATAAATTTTGCCTGCTGACAGTTTCTTTTTACCTTTTTTTTTTTTTCACGTTTTCGTGGACATGCACCAAATTTATCATTTGGTGCAGGTTGTTAGTAATTTTGGCTCAAATGTTTAAATCTGCTGTTCACAGCGCCTTTTACACAGAACTTACCCCCACAGAGGACGCGTATTTTACCCTGTAGAGCGGCCATTTCGGAGTCCCTCCTGCAGTATATCAGCAAGCGACAGGAGTTATTTTCTTTTGTGAGGTTTATAGCCACCATGTGAAATGGATTTTATTTTCAACTTGGGTAGGTTTTTATTTATTTTTTTATTTTATTGTTACTTTAGTGCAGTGGTCTCCAACCTGCGGAGCTCCAGATGTTGCAAAACTACAATTCCCAGCATGCCCGGACAGCCGTTGGCTGTCCGGGCATGCTGGGAGTTGTAGTTTTGCAACATCTGGAGCTCCGCAGGTTGGAGACTACTGCTTTAGTGCTTACCTTTCCTGAACCTGTGCGGCCATGTCCAATGCTGGCTCAACGGAGGGTGAAGGTCCCTCAGAGACCACTATGTCGCAGGATAGTATTGAGCAGCCCTGGAGGTATCGCTGCTTTCACCCAAAAAATGTTTTAATGTATTTTGACGCCTTTTACATTTTCTGACATTGGTAAGTGTGTTTTCCATGTGCAAAATTTCTTGGCGGGGAATTGCGCCAAAGATCGATTGGCGCAAACGATAAATTACTGACTAAAGTTGAAATCACACACAGGACCGTGTGATTTTGAGAAAGTTGTTGTAAAAATGACAGTGGAGAAGATGCGCCAAACTTTGGCGCAAAAAGACACTGCGCCAAAGTTACTTGAAGAAAAACCACATAAATCCTTTTATAAATACCTTTTCATTGTAACGTACTGCCACATGCTTTAGCTTGTTCACTGCCAGGAAATTGGCTTAAATAGAGTGGTCGATGCTGTTTTGCATGTCACTTTACATGCTATTGTTATATAGACTGCAGATGGTATACGCATTGATCGCTGCTGTATAGCCTTTTGGCTGCCTTATTGTCCACTAAGTGCTGCTCTCTCTCCTTCTTACAGACCACAAAGGCATTCCTTCCCAAAATGATGGAAATGAATCATGGACATATTGTTACAGTTGCCAGTTCTCTAGGTTTGTTCAGCACCGCAGGGGTAGAGGTAAGTTCTGACGTTGGGATAGTCTCTTCGAGATAACCTCTTAATAAATAGTTAACCCATTGATTAGAGATGAGTGAATTTACAGTAATTTGATTCGTCACAAACTTCTCGACTCGGCAGTTGCTGACTTTATCCTGCATAAATTAGTTCATCTTTTATGTGCTTCGATGGGCTGGAAAAGGTGGATACAGTCCTAGGAAAGAGTCTCCTATCCACCTTTTCCAGCCCACCGGAGCACCCGAAAGTTGAAATAATTTTATGCAGGCTAAAGTCAGCAACTGCTGAGCCGAGAGGTTTGTGTCGAATCGAATCACATCACTGTAAATTCGCTCATCTCTAGACATGATATCTCCAGGCTGGGCTGTGGCTGGCCATGCACTTGAAATTCATAGAAACTTGTCACACAATGTGTGGACTGATAAGAGTCCACCAAAGGGATAACCGCTGTAGTAGGTGGGAAGGCAAGCCTGTCTGTGCGTAGCTATGTAACTGGGGGCTGTTGCCATTTTAGAGTTAAAAAAAACTAGAATTCCTACCAGAGCCCCCTTACCCAGATGGGAATACCCCTTTTCATGGTAGGAACACACATTGCAGATACACTGCAAACTAGAGAAGTGGATATAGTTGTAAGGTGAAGCATAACACTTTCCTTCATATTTCTCCTTCCCGTTGGATCCACTTCTGTCTTTGACACATATTCTGCTGGAATGTGTGGTCCCACCATTGGTCTGCCACAGATCCTATGTGCCTGTTTCTCAGGCTTGCTTCTCACATTTGTTTTGTCTAGTTTCAGCAAGATATAACCTGTTAAAAAAAAAAAGTTAATACATTTTTATTTGATGTGTGAGGATTAAAGAACGGAGCGACTCACCATTATGCCTTCTGTATACAGTGTGCTTCTTTATTGTGGTGTCATAGGGAGGTAAGAAGGAGTAGCATGGGGATATCCGACCCATGGTCCTGACTAGGCGCATACTGTGCGACACTGTCCATCCGGACATCCCCACGCGGCTCCTGCCTACCTCCCTGTGCTCTCCTCCCCTAGGACTCTCGCTCCGTTCTTTCATACTCTCACAAGGATATGGTTGATGGTTATGGATCTTTCTAAACCTTGTTAGCATCGCTAGTGCCGGAAAGTGGAGTGGGAGGTTGTGTACTCTTAGGGGGAGATTTATCAAAACCTGTGCAGAGGAAAAGTTGCCCAGTTGCCCATAGCAACCAATCAGATTGCTTCTTTCATTTTTAACAAGGCCTCTGCAAAATGAAAGAAGTGATCTGATTGGTTGCTATGGGCAACTGGGCAACTTTTCCTCTGCACAGGTTTTGATAAATCTACCTCTTAGAGAGGCTGCATGAGAATCGATAAAATGGGTTTGTGCCAGGTCTATTCTTCTTCTAATGGACTTATTAATAAAAAAAAAAAAAATGTTTTTCATTTTCTTTCTCTAAAACACAGGATTACTGTGCTAGCAAGTTTGGTGCAGTGGGTTTCCACGAGTCTCTCAGCCATGAACTGAAGGCTGCAGACAAAGATGGGATTAAAGCTACGTTGGTCTGTCCCTATCTGGTGGACACAGGCATGTTCCGAGGTTGCAGAATCAGGTTAGCTCTCCTAAGAGAATTCACATGTCATTATAGTTCTACTATACTCAGCAGACAAATTGACCCAGTTTGTCAGATTACTGTATTGAGAGGAAGTCTTGCAATGAGTTGCAGTATGTAACACTTTTTGGGTTTTACTTACTGTGAGGGTCTCGGCGGCATCCCATGGCCCCTTCAAAGGGCTACACGTGTCTAATTTTTGGGCTTTGAGAGTCATGAAATGGAGCTGTGAACTAGATGGCTTTGACCCCCTCAGTGTAAAATATATATACAGTGATCCTTCAACTTACAATGGCCTCAACATACAATAGTTTCAACATACAATGGTCTTTTCTGGACCATTGTAAGTTGAAACCAGACTCAACATACAATGCTACGGACAGTCCAGATCTGTGAAACGTGTCTGGCTGGAAGAACTGACCAATCGAAATAGGCATTCACTGGTAAAAACCCCTGTATTACTGAAGCGTATGCACTGACTGATGTCTAGTAGCGCCCACTACAGTACAGGGAGGTATTACATGTTCTGTACACTTTACCTGTACCAGGGTTACCTGCTCCTCTGGACACCAGGTAAGGGCGACTCCATGTTACTTTTTTAGGACACTGCGTGTACTGTACAGGACACTGAAGAAGATCCTGTTCTCTACATAGACCAGTGTTTCCCCAAGCAGGGTGCCCCCAGCTGTTGCAAAACTACAACTCCCAGCATGCCCGGACAGCCGAAGGCTGTCCGGGCATGCTGGGAGTTGTAGTTTTGCAACAGCTGGGGGCTCCATGCTTGGGGAAACGCTGACACAGACAGTGATTTACAGCTCCCAGTAGATCTTTCTTACTGTTATATGTAAGGATTTTCTTTATATTATTTATCTACTTATTTTTCTTTAATCCTCACTTTTTCCTATTTTTGGATGACATTTTGGTGCCTTTAGAGCCCATTACCAGGTTTCCATAGAGTTCTGGTCTCAACATACAATGGTCGTCCTGGAACCAATTAATATTGTAACTTGGGGGACTGCTGTATATTAAATTTAAAAAATCGCAAAAATCCCTTGGTACAGCTGCATCATAAAATTTTGTCAAGTTGTATTATAATGATGATTTGCATCATTGGATAACTTTTACTCAGCGTATACCCCCAGCCTCGCGTTAAAGCGGTGAATGTACGGCGACTATGAGCTGCTTGGAAATCGCCACCCTCCCCATCCCTTTTCCTATTGCAGACATAAATATGTGTAGTGTCCAAAATTAGGACTGGACATATGGGATTCCCATGTTGGGCACTTATTTTATGAGCATCCAAAGGATTAACAGGATTAGAGGGAGCAGAGCCAGTACGTGTACTACTACAATTTCACCTAGAAGTATCTTTATGAAAAACGAGCATTTTCTTTTGTATGGTTGTCCAAGTTTTGTCTTTATCAAACCGCCACTGGAATAATGATTCCCCTAGAATAAATTGGAAATCTTCCGAGCTTTGTGAAGCGTGCGCTGGCACAAGTTGTAACGTCCCTTTAATTACCAAAGTGTATCTAATGCTTTACTTTAAAACCTGAAACTGGTTCTAAACACATATTGATTGCCGTTACCAAAAAAGAATTATGAAAATCTGGATACCCGCTGAATTCTGTCTTCTTATTTTAAATTTTTTTTTGTGAGCATCCGCAGACTGTACCCAGCGGGCAGACATGCGGCTCCCGTCCAGGTGCACCTCATTATTCTATCGCTGTTATGAAGTATCGAGACAGACATAGCGCTGGAATGTGTAAATAAAACTCACTGGAACATTAATCTTTCAGAAAAGAAATTGAGCCCTTCCTCCCGCCCTTGAAACCAGATTACTGTGTGAAGCAGGCCATGCGAGCCATTCTTACAGACCAGCCGATGATCTGTACGCCTCGACTCATGTACATCGTGACCTGCATGAAAAGGTAACTATATTCTGCCCTGAATGTTTCCAGTCACTTATGAATCTCTTATGTCCACCAAGGGATTAAGCATCAGAGGGGCAACAAGTGGGTGCTTGGAATGCTTGCCTTTATGTACAAAGTAATTTGCTGTAGCTTTAAAGGAGTAGTTCAGTGGTGAAAAACTTCGGAAAAAAAAATTCAGATTGCGGGGGGTCTGACCGCTGGGGCCCACCTTCCCGCAGGCTGTCGGGGCCCAGTACAGGAGATCGCGGGGGGGGGGGGGGCCCAGCGATCTGAAACTTATCCCCCATCCTTAGGATAGTTGATACGTTTTTCACCACTGAAGTACCTTTTGCACACAACATAGTGACTTTTGACAAGTCGCAAATGATAAATACGTGACCACTGCATGGTCAAAAAGAAAAAGTTCTACGGTTGGGCAAAAAGAGTGAAACTGTCTATATAAAAAGACACATAATAGTTGCTAAATATGCTGCTTGCGCCTGAACTGCGCCAAAACATAGACAAAAAAAAATGCTCTAAAAGCAATGATAAATCTCCCCCTGTAACCTTGTGTATTGGGATTAGTGCAGGTGAACCCGCTGTCAGTTGATAACCCATTCATTAAATTTGGGTTTGGTGAATCTTACTGTATATATTTCCTGAACTGTTTGTCACCTAGCTATAGAATGTGATATAGTATATGATCATCAGGGTATGTATAGGGGTCCACTGGAGCATGTGCACTGTTACTCTGTTCAACTCTATGGTACTGACTGAAATGGCTGAGTGTTGTACTCTGCTTCTCTCTGACAGTCCCATAGACTTTAATGGAGAGGCTGTACATATTCTTAACCATTACTCCATTCACAATCCAATTCTTATAACCAGAGGTCACTAAGGGAGATATTTATCAAGACCTGTGCAGAGTAAAGTTGACCAGTTTCCCATGGCAACCAATTGGTTAGCTGCTTTCATCTTTCACAGGCCTCTCTAAAAATTAAGAAATCTGATTGGTTGCTATGGGCAACAGGTCAACATTTCCTCTACACAGGTCCCCAGCAATCCTACAGCTTATCCCCTATCCTTTGGTATTCTGGGTTTATAAGATGTGTATATACCCGGAATACCTCTTTAACATGTTTTATTGACACTACACTAAGCAGAGTTTTGGGGCAGGTTAATAATCCAGACTTGTAAATTTACCAATGTCCTCCTCTCTGTTTGCAGCATTCTACCATTTGAAGCTGTGGTCTGTATGTACCGGTTCCTGGGCGCAGACAAGTGCATGTACCCCTTCATTGCTCAAAGGAAACAAGCCACGAACAATAATGAAGCTAAAAATGGAATATAACTGTTTATTGTTTAGTTTAACTTTCTTGTGATAAGACTGACTTTATTGAACAGTCAACATCTTCAGAGACTGAATTGAGAAAGGCACTTGTGCGTTGACATGTATTTTTTTTTTTTCTGGTTATTGCGCTATAATTTTTTCCTGTACACTACATCACGTTGTGGACACTTCGGTCATGTGTTACTCCTCCAGTCTGTTTTTACACACTGTAAACGTGACTAAAGACGTATGAAAGGCTTCAATGTAGCAATAAAGTGTTTCTGTAGAGCTACTGTACAACAGTAAACCAAGGCAAATCAGTTTCCTTAAATGCACTGTTACCCTTAATGTTATATGTTAGAGAAAGAGGCAATAACGAAATGGTGAAGGATCTTCAATCAAGAAATGGAAGCCATTTGGGTGGAAATATTTCTGATTTTCAGAAAAATCTAAACTAATTCTAGTATCTGAAAGTATTCTGCACAGAGCAGATACATCTATGTGTAATGTTATGCAAATTGCCATTAAACTAATAAGTGTTTAGCCATGTAAACCTGAAAACACTGCGTACACCCTTCCATACAATTTTCTTTGTGTAAGGACCATATCATTCTTGCCTAAAGTAGAAGGATCCTGTCAGATCCTATGTCATCACAGCGATAAGTGTAGGCCATACACTCCAAATTTGGTGGGACCAGTAAACTAATGTGTACTATTGCGATCTGATTTTACTAAAGGGTGGGGGTATAGAGAAAAAATTAGGAAAGCATGTATGTGGGGGATTATAAGAGAGTTGTTCACTTTTAAACACTGTTTCCATTTTGCAAAAGGTAAAACTTCTTATGTCAATGACTACTAGTGCTCTAGACAGTATGAACACACGAGTAGTCGCAGAAGAAGTTATAGGCGGCTCATATGTTCCATCCCCCCCCCCCTTTATGGTTTGGAGACACTTTGCACAATGTAGGGGAGACAAAAACAAGTATTGTTGATGGGAATATATTCTGCAAATATATGGATTATCCAATGGCTTCCATGTCAGCAGACCCTCACAACAGTGTCTTGTATGTCTACTAAAAAAAAAAATTTTTTTTTTTTAAAGAAACCATGCCAATGGTAGGAATCATAAACTGGTATTTTATATAAAAGGTTATGATATTTCTCAAAGGTTTTGTGCACTTTTGTTCTACTGTTTAAAAGAGCTGATTTCAAATAAGTCTCCTTTTTGTGTAGTCTTTTGTGTGCCTAGGGGCTGTGTACACAGAACGGGAGCATCCATTTTTATTTCCCAATTGCGTAAACGTTTTGATTTATCAGAATCGTACAATTGCAAAATTGAGCTGCCATTCTCGTCAATTTACTTGGAATTAAGGCCTAAAAAAAAAAAAAAAAAAAAATCTGATGACAGATTTGTATAATCTGATGTAAATTCATTTTTCGGAACATTGCTTTACCCTGCAATGTCTGCCCTCCCTGCGGGGAGACTTCTGGATTCGGGATGGCGGTTTATCACCTTCTGCTTCTGGACAAGAGAACAGACCTGGTGATTCTGCTCTTTACTTGTACATGTGACATGCGTAGAGGTGTAAAGATTTTTATTTTTTGTTTGTGTGTGTTCTACAAAATAAAAACCTACATTTTTTTTAATGTTTTTGTATAGAGAACCTTTTACAGTCGTGCCTTTGAATTAAGTAAAATATAGTTAGAAAACATTGTATAGCGAATTTCTACCTCTGTATCTAAATGTATTCAATTGGCTTGTAAATTACTATTGAAATTTCTGTGATTTATTTTTATTGTTGTTATTATCGTTGACGTCTTAAATATTGACCAGTGTCTGGTTTTATTAAAGCAAATTATATTACCGTAGGAACTGATGTTGCTGTATATTGGGAGATAAGTTAAAGGTCTTTTCCAAGGAAAGACATTTGATGGCTTGTTACTAGGGAAATTTTTCCCCGGCAAATCTATAATAATAACGGCTATTTCTGGCCTACAGAGAGCCTCAATAGGGGTATAGGACACTTTGCTGTGTTCTAACACGCATATGGAGTGTTCTGGGATAGTGAAATAATATTATTCAGTATAACATGCAGATCACCGGCATCGCTTTTAGAATCACTGCTGCAGAGCGGCACAATGACAGAGCCTGGAGGTGGCATCAGTATGAGGAGCCCATATAGTGGCTAAATGACACAGCGTGGAGGTTTTGGCAGCATGAGGAAACCATATAGTGACTGAATGACTCAGCGTGGAGGTGTTGGCTGCATGGGGAGACCATATAGTGGCTGAATGGCACAGCCAGGAGTTGGCAGCAGCATTAGTAGACACTAGGCCTTCACAATCCCTAAGATTAAAAGATGAATTCAGAAATTTAAGATTTTTGATATCTAGTGCTGCCTACCATAACAACATTTTTATGCCTAGCAGCAGTATCAGTGAACCATAAAAT
Source organism: Hyla sarda (assembly GCF_029499605.1). Taxonomy (NCBI): domain Eukaryota; kingdom Metazoa; phylum Chordata; class Amphibia; order Anura; family Hylidae; genus Hyla; species Hyla sarda. Next base: position 308,059,889 of record NC_079193.1, read on the forward strand.
TCCTGAATGACACAGCCTGGAGTTGGCTGAAGCATGAGGAGACCCCAGGGCTTCACAATCCCCCCCCCCCCCCAAAAAAAACACAAGAATTTTTGAAATATAAAATGAAGATTTTGGATAGTTAGTGCTACCATAACAAAAATGTTAATTCCCAGGCCCAGCAGCATCAGTAAACCATATATTGCCTGAATGACACAGCCTGGAGTTGGCTGAACCATGAGGAGACCATTGAAATGTATGATTTTTTTTTTATTTAAATTGATGATTTTGAAATTTAAATTAATGATTTTGAAATTGAACTTTTAACTCCAAAGTTTTAGTGTCCCGGACCCTGGCGTGTGGGTACAAAGGGCCAAATTTAACAAACCCCCACAGGGCTCATGTGGCCGTGAGATGTAGGCGCAACTTCTCCATTGCCCTGACCAGCCATTGTTTCCAACACTTTTCGTCAAGGCAAACCATGTGAAGAACAGCGTGACACCACCATGCTCTGCACACATGGTATGCTGAATGGCCACTGAAACTTGTCCGGGCAGTGGAGGCTGAGGACACGGTGGAGGATGAGGAGGCGGAGTTGCACACTGTCACAGGACCAATGGGCTGACAGAGTGGAGCAGGAAGCAGCATGAGTACCCAAGAGGGGTTCACAACCCCTAAAATTAAAAGGTGAATGTTGCAATCTCTATTGAAGGTGCATGTTAGGTAGTGCTACCATCCAAAAATTTAAGGCCCAAGCCCAGAAGCATCAATAAGCCATGTAGTTCCTGAAACACACAGTCAGAAGCAGACATCAGCAGTACCCAAGAGGGTTTCATAACCCCCTTACATTGAAAGATCAATGTTGAAATTTCTATTAAGCATGTATTTAGCTCCTGCTAAACATCCAAAAAATTTAAGGCCCAAGCCCAGAAGCATCAGTAAGCCAAGTAATTCCTGAAAGACTCAGGAGCAGGCATCAGCAGTACACCAGAGGGTTTCATAACCTCTTACATTGAAAGATCAATCTTAAAATCTCAATTAAGCATTTATGTTAGCTAGTGCTACTAGAACATATTTGGAGTTAATATCCCAGTCCCAGTAGCATCAGAAAACGATATATTGGCTGATTGACACAGCCTGGAGGTGGGGAAAGCATTAGGAGCCCATGTAGTGTCTGAATGGTATAGCCTGAAGGTGGCTGAAGCATGAGGAGAGCATGAAATTGAATTGAGGATTTTGAAATGGAACTTTTAACTCCCAAGTTTTAGTGGCCCAGGCCCCGGCGTGTGGGTACAAAGGACCTAATCTAACAAGGAGTCATATGTCAGCACAATGACAGAGCCTGGAGGTGGCATCAGTAGGAGGAGACAATATAGTGTATGAATTGCATAGCCTTGAGTTGGCTGAAGCATGAGGATAACCCAGGGCTTCACAAAAATTGTCAGAATACCACCTGACATTCAAAATAATAAAATGATAGATACGTTATCTGAAGAAAAGGATCCTTCATTAGATGACAATATGAGTATTGTGTGTTCCAGTGACATTAGCTCATCGGAGGAACAGGAAAACATGATACAACGTAATTCTGCAACTGAAGAACCACAACAAAGAATGAATAACTTAAAGCCTACTGGAACTGAGGAACTTCAAAATGGTAAATCTACCACCTGGGATAGTCAGTCAATTCCAACAGCCGGTGGTCAGTATCCACAGTTCCCTGTTTCTGCTATTCCTTGGCAATATTCCTTTTATTACTGGTCTGGTATCAACATGGCAATGATGCTGAGAGAGTATATATTGCCTGAAGGACACAGCCTGGAGTTGGCAGAAGCATAAGGAGACAAAATAGTGGCTGAATGAAACAGCCTGGAGGTGGTAGCAGCAGCATCAGGAGTCCTGAAAGTGACCCAGTGACAGAATGGTGCGGTGGGTGGCAATACCAGTATCCAGTGATGAAGGTTGCTGGAAGGTTTGTAACTGGAGAGCAGTGCTTTAAATCTGTTTGGCACTATCCATATTTGTGCAGTGTTTGTGTAGCACCATGGTCCATCTACTCTGATGCATCTGGCATTGGTGGGTGGAAATCCTGGCTGATCCATGCCTGATTCATTTTCTCAAAGGTTAGTCTCCACATTTTTCATGGACAGACGAGTTCTCCTTGGGGTGACTATGGCCCCCGCCACACTAAACACCCACTCTGATGCCACAGGACAGCTTTTCCAGGTCAAACCTCTGGCTGCCCAGAAGTCCAGCGGATCTTCAAGGTGTGTCGGCATGGGCATGTCAAGGTATGCCACCACCTGCTGGGTCAGGTCCTGCTCCATGTCTACCTGCTGCTGATGAGTTGCTTCACTATGCGGGTGAAGAAAGGTACTCATCAGCGACTGTAGACTCAGGCTGCTGATGATGGAGCTGGTACTGCTCCTGCCATGCCACCCCTCCCCAGCAGCCATGGCAGTGGAGGGTGAGCGCAGAGGACCCCCCCCCCCCCCCCCCCCCGAGTAAGATCTGCTAGTGAATGGACGGTGTGTCTGGGTCCTCTGTCTCGCCTTCCTCATAACCCTCTAGTTCATCATGCTCCTCCTCTCCTGTCAGATGACTAGAAACACTGCCCATCTCATCAAGCCTAAACTGTGCTCCACTGTGCCCCTCATCCTCCTCCAGTTCAGCCCCCACAGGGATCATGTGGCAGTGAGATGTAGGCACAACGTCTCCATTGCCCTGACCAGCCATCGTTTCCAACACTTGTAGGAAATGAAGCAGTGGAATGACTTAGTTCATTCCGTAATCCTGGCTACTTACATATAATGTGGCTTCCTCAAAGGGCCTGAGCAAACGGCAGGTGTCACGTATGAGCTGCCACTGGTTCACATTGAAGTTACACACAAGATTACCCCTATCCCCTTGGGTCATCAAGAAATCGGTGATGGCTTTTCTCTGTTCGTTCATTCGGTCCAACATATGCAGGGGGGAATTCCAACATGTGGCAAGGTCACAAATCAGACTATGTTGGGGGATACCATTCTGACGCTGCAGCTCAAGGAGGGTGTGCTTTGCGGTGTACGAGTGGCAGAAGTGCATGCAAAGTTTCCTTCACATTCTTAGGATGTCTCGCAAATGGGGGTAAAACTTCAGGAACTGCTTGACAACCAGATATAACACGTGTGCCATGAAGAGCGCATGGCTCACCCCTCCTTGTCACAGCACGGCCACGATGTTCTTCCTGTTGTTGGTCACCATGGTTCCCATTTCCAATTTTCGTCGAGTAAGCCATGCTCCAATTTCTTTACGAATTACTTTTAGCAGTTCATCCCGTGTGACTCTTTTCGCCAAGGCAAACCATGTGAAGAACAGTCTTAGGGTGGGTTCACACTACGTTTTCTCCCATACGGGAGCGCATACGGCAGGGGGGAGCTAAAACCTCACGCTCCCGTATGCCTTCGTATGCGCTCCCGTATGTCATTAATTTCAATGAGCCGGCCGGAGTGAAACGTTCGGTCCGGTCGGCTCACTTTTGCGCCGTATGCGCTTTTACGACCGGACTTCAAACCGTGGTTGACCACAGTTTTAGGTCCGGTTGCCGTATGCGCTCCCATATGGGAGAAAACGTAGTGTGAACCCACCCTTACACTGCCGTGCCCTGCACACATAGTATGCTGAAGGTCCACTGAGACTTGTCCAGGCAGTGGAGGCTGAGGACACGTAGGAAGATGAAGAGGCGGAGTCGCACACTGTCACAGGACCAACGGGCTGACAGCGTGGAGGAGAAAGCGGCGTGACCTGTCCAAGTTGGGGTTGTGGCTGTGCAGGAACCACATTCACCCAGTGAGCTGTAAAGGACATGTATTGTCCCTGACCGTAGTTACAGCTCCAGACGTCGGTGCTGCCGTGCACTTTGGTGCACACCGACAGGCTCAAGGAGTGGCCCACCTTCTCTTCCACAAAATTGTGCAGGGCTGGTACTGCCTTCTTCGCAAAGAAATGACGGCTTGGCACAAGCCATCAGTTCTCTGAAAGGGGCAGAGTCCACCACTTGAAAAGGGAGAGACTGCAGCACCAGCAACTTAGAGAGGAGCACATTCAGCGTCTGCGCCGTTGGATGAGTGGGCGCATACTGTTGTCTCTTGGACATGGCTTCGCGGATGGATTGTTGGCGGAATGGCTGACTAAAAGTGGGAGAAGCAGAATTATCTGGAGCGACAGAAGGAGGGTATGACACACAGCTCCCTTCGGCTGAGGTGGTGGAGCCTTGGCTGGCTGAAGGAGGTAGCAGCTGGCCACTGGGGGATGCAGCAGGCTGGACCATTACATGGGAGACACGGTTCTTCCATTCCGCTTTATGTTGGCAAAGCATGTGTTGACGCAGGGCTGTGGTGCCAACATTGGGACCCTGGGCACGCTTCACCCTCTGCCGACATATCTTGCATGTGGCTATGTTAACCTCCTCCATATGCTTGATGAAAAACTGCCACACTGCTGAGTAGCTGATTTTTCCACCAACAGTCCACACTATTTGGCTGCTACTGCCGCTGTCTCCAGGAACCCCTGTTCCACTACCTCCCAGAAAGGTAGGCTGCCGCGAAGCAGGTGGTCTCCCCAGGGCACGTTTGGCTCCAGTATTTCCACTTCTGCCACCACGCTGAGTGCCAACCATGCTACCGCCTTGCTTGCTCAGCTGCTGCCTCACGGGCAACCTGCAACTCTCTTCTCCTGATGATGATGAAGCCCCTTCTGCACCCGACTCCGAATTGCGATCGGCTTCATCATCATCATCATCATCATCCAGTTGTGTCTGCTTGTCACTGATGTCCTCCTCAGGTTCCTCAACAGTGTCTGCTTCATCACCCTGAACCCTGGCAACACCGCCTCCCACATCACTCTCCTCATCACTACTTGCCTGCCTAGTGTAGGAAGCAGCAAATGTCTCCTCCACTTCTTGGCTGGGCAGTAGCTGCTGACTGTCCTCTATAGTGAATAGTGGAGCTGAACCCCCACAGCATAAGATACTTCTGTAGGAGAGGGAACAGCATAGGACAGAGGCATTGGGAGGACAGGGACTGCTCTCGGGCCATGCCAACTGAGGGTTGTGTCAGAGGAACCCAACGACTGTTGACTGGGGGTGTCAGATGTCACTTGTGATGAAGTGGATAACCAGTCGACGACGGCAGATGGGATGTTGGTCGAGACACGACCGCTAGCTGATATTGGGAGCTCAGGCCTCTCGCTGCGACTCCTGCTGCCACTCGCCCCTAGTCTGCTGCGACTTCTGCCTGAAGGATTTAGGCCTCTGCCACTCCTCTGTGCACATCCTGTCACTTCTCTGCCTGATAAACTTAGTGCATATATGAGGGTAGTACAATAAGCTTCACTACTCTTAAAACAGTATTTGTCTAGAACAGCAGCAGGTGATTACTTTTGGCTGTCCTTTCACAGTATGTAGGCCCTTGACGGATTAACAGGTACAAAATAGTACACTACTTAGATGTATGTATGCGGTATGCACTTAGGAGGGCAGAAAAATGCGCTACAATACGCATTAAAAACTCAGTATTTTTGTAAAACACCAGCCGGTGAGTACTATTGCTTGGACTTTCACAGTTTGCAGGCCCTTGACAGATTAACAGGTACAAAATGGTACACTACTCAGATTTAGGTATGTGGTATGCAGGTATGAGGGCAAAAAAATGCGCTACAGTACACTTTGAAAACGTATTTTCGTAAAACAACAGCCGGTGATTACTGTTGCCTGGACTTTCCCAGTATCTAGACTTGTTACAGATTTACAGATACAAAAAAGTAGACTGCTTTGATGTAGATATGTGGTACAATGAGCCTAAAAACTCTGTATTTTTGTACAAAAAACAGCCGGTGAGTACTAGTGCTTGGACTTTCACAGTATGTAGGCCCTTGACAGATTAACAGGTACAAAATGGTACACTACTTAGATGTATGTATGCGGTATGCACTGATGAGGGCAGAAAAATGTGCTACAATACGCATTAAAAAGTCTGTATTTTTGTACAAAAAACAGCCGGTAAGTATTAGTGCTTGGACTTTCACAGTATGTAGGCCCTTGACAGATTAACAGGTACAAAATGGTACACTACTGGGATGTACGTATGCGGTATGCACTGATGAGGGCAGAAAAATGCGCTACAATACGCATTAAAAAGTCTGTATTTTTGTACAAAAACCAGCCGGTAAGTACTAGTGCTTGGACTTTCACAGTATGTAGGCCCTTGACAGATTAACAGGTACAAAATGGTACACTGCTTAGATCTACGTATGCGGTATGCACTGTTGAGGGCAGAAAAATGCGCTACAATACGCATTACAAAGTCTGTATTTTTGTACAAAAACTAGCCGGTGAGTACTAGTGCTTCAACTTTCCCAGTATGTAGGCCCTTGACAGATTAACAGGTACAAAATGGTACACTACTGGGATGTACGTATGCGGTATGCACTGATGAGGGCAGAAAAATGCGCTACAATACGCATTAAAAACTCTCACAGTATGTAGGCCCTTGACAGATTAACAGGTCCCATAGACATGAATGGAGGGGGCGTGATGGCTGTGATCGCGAGTCATCTGGCGCAGAGCAGAGTTCCCTCCGTGCAGCGGATTACAGGGGTGCCGCGTGGGAAATCGCAGGGTGTCCGGCCATGGGGACATCTTATCCCCTATCCTTTGGATACGGAATAGGATGTCTAGTGGGGGGGGGGGGGGGGGGGGGGGAGTACCCATTTAAGTCTGAACAGAGAGTTAAACATAATTGAAAACCAGTACAATATAAATATATACTGTATGTAAGATATGTAAAGTGTTATCATAATCAATAGTGTATACAAATTTGAACTGTTTGTTGTTGTGCAGTGGTGAATCTTCTGTATTTTTTCATCATATTACAGAAGCATCATATGGCGGCACATGTAGCAGATACCAGTCTGTATATGGGCCTATAGGTTGTCTTTATGCTGCTGTCCAGAGTTCATGTATATGAAAATGCATTGTGCTTGGATCCTATCACTATTATAGCGGCGATTTGTAATGAAAAATAAAATGATTATATGCGTATGATGTAATGTGACCATGTCATTTTACACACCCAATGGGAACAGAATACTTCCAGCTGTTTGGGTAACCAGAAAACAGTCATTATATGTCCCAATTGCATTTCTAAGCTGGCCATAGATGTTAGCATTAGATTATGTCTCTTAATGGGTGTTTAGGATAGTGACAACTTTTCTCTGGCAGTTATTGCATACTCATGGCCAGCTTTACAAAAAACATGCATGCCCAGTCCTGCAACCCTACCTTGTTTTTATACAATACATCCTACAGAGTGTAAAGGCCAAAATAAATACTTAAACCAATGCCAGGCCACCTATGAATAATAGCATCACATGCAAATACTAATCATTTATTCCTGTACAACAACAATCTAAAAACAAGATGAAGTAAAAACCACCAAAAACATTCTTTATTAGTTTTATTTAAACAGCAAAAAATACATATAGTAGTCAGAGAGATATAAAATGAGAAAGAGAAATTTGAAATAAACTGAAATAGCAAAAAATAGAAATGGAGAAAAAAAAAACTATATAAATGGGGATAAGGTGGTTGCTAGACCATTTGTTCAGTATTTTTAGAAGGTGGTTTACAAAATCATGTTTGGTATTACTTCTAGTTGCCAGTGTTTTTAAAGACTGTTGTTTTAGATGACAATGGGTACAGGGCCGGTTTTAGACTGTGTGGCCCTGGGCAAAAATAAAAATGGGGCCCATGGGTCACATGAACAAAGATCACCCTGTTGAATTGTGGTGCATATCCGCTGAAGGCCATAACAAAAATGCATTATAGGGTCCAAATCTAAGCTATATAGGGGGAGATTTATGAAAACCTGTGCAGAGGATCTGTGGTGGAATTGCCATGTCTTTTCCGACATCACAGCACCGCCCCGGCACCGCACACTGACTGAGAAAGAAACAGAGCTGCATGCCAGTCAGACTGGGGCAGTGCTGTGACGCCAGAGAAGAGAGGCATGGCAGCCCCGGGGCATTGTAGATCCCGGGCCACTCCTCTCTGACTTTTGGCAACTGTGGGTAAAAGTAATTTTTACAGCACAGAAGACACAAAGTGCCGAAACAGAGAGATGGCCCCAGTATACCAGTGATCAGCTCGTAGGCTGCAGTATACCAGTGATCAGCTCGTAGGCTGCAGTATACCAGTGATCAGCTCGTAGGCTGCAGTATACCAGTGATCAGCTCGTAGGCTGCAGTATACCAGTGATCAGCTCGTAGGCTGCAGTATACCAGTGATCAGCTCGTAGGCTGCAGTATACCAGTGATCAGCTAGTAGGCTGCAGTATACCAGAGATCAGCTCATAGGCTGCAGTATACCAGAGATCAGCTCGGATGCTGTAGTATACCAGTGATCAGCTCGTAGGCTGCAGTATACCCGTGATCAGCTCGTAGGCCGCAGTATACCAGGGATCAGCTAGTAGGCTGCAGTATACCAGTGATCAGCTAGTAGGCTGCAGTATACCAGTGATAAGCTTGTAGGCTGCAGTATACCAGTGATCAGCTCGTAGGTTGCAGTATACCAGTGATCAGCTCGTAGGCCGCAGTATACCAAGGATCAGCTAGTAGGCTGCAGTATACCAGTGATCAGCTAGTAGGCTGCAGTATACCAGTGATCAGCTAGTAGGCTGCAGTATACCAGTGATAAGCTTGTAGGCTGCAGTATACCAGTGATCAGCTCGTAGGTTGCAGTATACCAGTGATCAGCTTGTAGGCCACAGTATACCAGTGATCAGCTCGTAGGCCACAGCATACCAGCGATCAGCTCATAGGCCACAGTATACCAGTGATAAGCTCATAGGCTGCAGTATACCAGCGATCAGCTCATAGGCCGCAGTATACCAATGATCAGCTCGTAGGCTGCAGTATACCAGTGATCAGCTCGTAGGCTGCAGTATACCAATGATCAGCTCGTAGGCTGCAGTATACCAGTGATCAGCTCGTAGGCTGCAGTATACCAATGATCAGCTCGTAGGCTGCAGTATACCAGTGATCAGCTCGTAGGCTGTGCTGATGGTTATTGACTTATTTTTATGCTACAGTTGCACTTTAACCATTAAATTAATCAGACCCTAAAACACTTCTGTATTGTGGCCATGTTAGAGCAGCTCTCACCTGATACAGCATACAGGACTATTAAATCCAGTGACCACAGGGGGCGTCTTCTCTGATTGTATATGTTCTCTTCTCCATCCAGCCCAAGCAAATATGATGATATCTCCTGATGACTGAAGACTATACCAAGACATCTGTGGCCCCTTCTGCAGTCTATCCAAAACTCTATAGTAACACAACCCCCATCCTTTACACTGCCATCCTGCTCCGCTAATGCTGTGCTTGCTGCTGCCCCATTACCATGTATACAGCATACCTAGCGGACAGTGTAAAAATCTAATCGGTAGGATCTGACCACTGGAACCCCTGGGTGATTGGAGCAACATCACATGATCCCATGTCACTCCATTCATTCTCTATGGGGTCTCCATACATGTGAGGGCAGCGATCAGCAATGTTTATAAGTCCCCTAGAGAAGAAATGGAGCTGCAGGTGATCATGTGCTCCTGCTCCATTCATTTGGGGGACAAGGGACGTCTCTTCTCATGATCGGTGGTGGTCCCAGGGGTCAGGTCTCACCGATCAGATATTCTGTGTATTGGTGATGATCTTTGGTGTAGAGACCCCAGACTGGACCAAAAGACCCTCCCCCCTCCACACATTGCTCTCCATGGCCCTCTCTCACATATACTGTTCTGTATGTCCCCATATCTCACATATACTGCTCAGTATGACCCCTATCTCACATACGGAACAGTATATGTGAGATACGGGTCATACAGAACAGTAGTAACAATAGATAAAAAGAATCAGCTCACCATGTCGTCTCCAAGGTATGTAGCGGATAGCACAATACACCTACACCAGCGGGAGCTCCGGATAAACTCTGAGGCCCAGTCCTCAGGTGTAGCAATCAGAAAGAGTAAAGGAAGTTCCGGCTCCCAAGGCTGGATAAAACATTCAAATTTATTTCTCCATATAAAAAATCCAGTGCATGAGCAAACAGTGTATAAAAACAATGTAAAGAGAACAACACCGAACGCACCGACGCGTTTCGACTTAACGCTAAGTCTTAGTCATGGCAACTACAAAACCCAGCAAAACTTCCTTTTATATCGTCATATCCCATAGGAGAGGAGGAACCACCCATGGGTGTGTATCCACAGGTGGGGAAATTAGTGCAACATAGTCCCGCTAAATGGAGCCACAATGATATAATATTTAAGACATGAATGTAAAGACATATATTAATAGAAATAAAAATAGTAGTAATAGTAAATGTGTATATAAATAAATAAACATGATTCTACACACATCTAACATTATGAAAAAATGTATAATGACTAGTATATATATGACAAATCCTGTCTATAATTTAGTCCAGACGGGAAGCGAGAATCCATGCACAGGATCCAAAACGCCTCCCGTCTGAACAGGGACTTGCACCAATCCCCTCCTCTACGAGGAGGATGTACTCTCTCCAAACCTGTAACTTCTATCCTGGGAACGATGCCATCATGTTTTTCTATTATATGTTTGGCTATGCCCGACAAGGATCTATTAGAAAAATGACCTGGTGAAGGTAAATTAAGATGTTCTTGTATTCTGATTTTTAATTTTCGACTAGTACATCCGATGTACTGGAGCATACATTCTAAACAGGTAATACTGTATACAACGTGATGTGTCTGACAGTTAATGTAACTTTTGATGTTATAACTGGTGTTAGTGACACATGATTTAAAAGTGTTGGAATTAGTCATAAACTTGCAAATATTGCATCTATTTCTTCCACACTGATAACTCCCTTTCATGGAGAGCCAGGTATTGCCCTGTGTATTATGAGCTGTAATGTCACTAGGTGACAGTTGCGAATGTAAGGATCTAGCCCTTAGAGGAACGACTTTGATACTGTTTGCCTGTAGGATCTTGGACATGGTGAGGTCATGATGTAAAACCGGTAGGTGTTTGTAAATAATGTTCTTAATTTCCCCAAACTGATTTGAAAATGAAGTAGTGAAAGTTAAGTTATTTTCTGTGTCTGGGTGTCTATCAATTACTTTATCTTTAAGATAGTACCCCGGCGGTTTGGAATTCACGATACCCTCCGCTCTTGCTATAGTATGTGAGTTGTATCCCCTGTCCCTCAGGCGTTTCCTAATATCTTTGCATGTATCAGAATATACAGAATCCTGTGTAGATGTACGCCTGGCCCTGACAAATTCACCTATTGGGAGGTTTGAAATAGTGTGTTGGGGATGACAACTAGTAGCATGAAGAAGGCTATTTCCTGAGCATGGCTTACGAAAAAGTTTAGTCTGAATACAATCATTTACTTGGTCCCCCGTGAGTGTAACATCTAAAAAATCTATATCCACGGCATTAGTATTCATAGTGAATATTAAAGAAAAATCATTAGAATTGAGAAATTGCGAAAAATGCTGGGCTTCAATAGAAGTCCCCCGCCACACCAGGAGGAGGTCGTCCAAGTATCGCCCATACCACCCAATAAGATGGTAGAACGGGTTGGCTGGCGAAAACAAGACGACCTCCTCCCAGTATGCCATATAGAGATTGGCCAGGGATGGCGAAAATTTAGAGCCCATCGGGCAACCAGTAATTTGCAAATAATAAATATTATTAAAGCAAAAAAAGTTGTGTTGAAGCAAAAAAAAGCATGACCTGTAAAATATATTCTTGTAGATCATAATCATAATTACTATATTTTTTGAGATGGTAAGATACGGCTATAACAGCCTTATCATGCGGTATGCATGTATATAAAGCCGTAATATCACACGTCATCCAGCTCTCCTGGTTAGACCAATGTAGGTGTTTCATAGCCTGAAGTAGAGTTTTAGTGTCTCTAATATATCCCATGGTCCTACATACAAGAGGCTGCAGCAGTTCATCTAGCCAGGAACTTAGTCTTTCCAACAAAGAGTCAATACCCGCAACAATCGGTCGCATAGGTGGTGGGAACATGTCCTTGTGTAATTTAGGTAACGCATGGAATATAGGGCATTTCACATGGAGCGGTTTCAAATATTCAGATTGTTTCTCACATATAATAGATAAAGCTGTACCTTCTTCCAGAAGTTGGTTTAGTTTGTTTCTTACACTATCAGTGGGGTTGTAGCTCAGTTTGCGATAGGTGTTAAAATCCTGCAGCATCTCCAATATTAATTTCTCATATAGTGTAGTGTCCATAACTGCTATGGAACTACACTATATGAGAAATTAATATTGGAGATGCTGCAGGATTTTAACACCTATCGCAAACTGAGCTACAACCCCACTGATAGTGTAAGAAACAAACTAAACCAACTTCTGGAAGAAGGTACAGCTTTATCTATTATATGTGAGAAACAATCTGAATATTTGAAACCGCTCCATGTGAAATGCCCTATATTCCATGCGTTACCTAAATTACACAAGGACATGTTCCCACCACCTATGCGACCGATTGTTGCGGGTATTGACTCTTTGTTGGAAAGACTAAGTTCCTGGCTAGATGAACTGCTGCAGCCTCTTGTATGTAGGACCATGGGATATATTAGAGACACTAAAACTCTACTTCAGGCTATGAAACACCTACATTGGTCTAACCAGGAGAGCTGGATGACGTGTGATATTACGGCTTTATATACATGCATACCGCATGATAAGGCTGTTATAGCCGTATCTTACCATCTCAAAAAATATAGTAATTATGATTATGATCTACAAGAATATATTTTACAGGTCATGCTTTTTTTGCTTCAACACAACTTTTTTTGCTTTAATAATATTTATTATTTGCAAATTACTGGTTGCCCGATGGGCTCTAAATTTTCGCCATCCCTGGCCAATCTCTATATGGCATACTGGGAGGAGGTCGTCTTGTTTTCGCCAGCCAACCCGTTCTACCATCTTATTGGGTGGTATGGGCGATACTTGGACGACCTCCTCCTGGTGTGGCGGGGGACTTCTATTGAAGCCCAGCATTTTTCGCAATTTCTCAATTCTAATGATTTTTCTTTAATATTCACTATGAATACTAATGCCGTGGATATAGATTTTTTAGATGTTACACTCACGGGGGACCAAGTAAATGATTGTATTCAGACTAAACTTTTTCGTAAGCCATGCTCAGGAAATAGCCTTCTTCATGCTACTAGTTGTCATCCCCAACACACTATTTCAAACCTCCCAATAGGTGAATTTGTCAGGGCCAGGCGTACATCTACACAGGATTCTGTATATTCTGATACATGCAAAGATATTAGGAAACGCCTGAGGGACAGGGGATACAACTCACATACTATAACAAGAGCGGAGGGTATCGTGAATTCCAAACCGCCGGGGTACTATCTTAAAGATAAAGTAATTGATAGACACCCAGACACAGAAAATAACTTAACTTTCACTACTTCATTTTCAAATCAGTTTGGGGAAATTAAGAACATTATTTACAAACACCTACCGGTTTTACATCATGACCTCACCATGTCCAAGATCCTACAGGCAAACAGTATCAAAGTCGTTCCTCTAAGGGCTAGATCCTTACATTCGCAACTGTCACCTAGTGACATTACAGCTCATAATACACAGGGCAATACCTGGCTCTCCATGAAAGGGAGTTATCAGTGTGGAAGAAATAGATGCAATATTTGCAAGTTTATGACTAATTCCAACACTTTTAAATCATGTGTCACTAACACCAGTTATAACATCAAAAGTTACATTAACTGTCAGACACATCACGTTGTATACAGTATTACCTGTTTAGAATGTATGCTCCAGTACATCGGATGTACTAGTCGAAAATTAAAAATCAGAATACAAGAACATCTTAATTTACCTTCACCAGGTCATTTTTCTAATAGATCCTTGTCGGGCATAGCCAAACATATAATAGAAAAACATGATGGCATCGTTCCCAGGATAGAAGTTACAGGTTTGGAGAGAGTACATCCTCCTCGTAGAGGAGGGGATTGGTGCAAGTCCCTGTTCAGACGGGAGGCGTTTTGGATCCTGTGCATGGATTCTCGCTTCCCGTCTGGACTAAATTATAGACAGGATTTGTCATATATATACTAGTCATTATACATTTTTTCATAATGTTAGATGTGTGTAGAATCATGTTTATTTATTTATATACACATTTACTATTACTACTATTTTTATTTCTATTAATATATGTCTTTACATTCATGTCTTAAATATTATATCATTGTGGCTCCATTTAGCGGGACTATGTTGCACTAATTTCCCCACCTGTGGATACACACCCATGGGTGGTTCCTCCTCTCCTATGGGATATGACGATATAAAAGGAAGTTTTGCTGGGTTTTGTAGTTGCCATGACTAAGACTTAGCGTTAAGTCGAAACGCGTCGGTGCGTTCGGTGTTGTTCTCTTTACATTGTTTTTATACACTGTTTGCTCATGCACTGGATTTTTTATATGGAGAAATAAATTTGAATGTTTTATCCAGCCTTGGGAGCCGGAACTTCCTTTACTCTTTCTGATCATACAGAACAGTATATGTGAAATACGGGGTCATACAGAACAGTATATGTGAGATAGGGGACATAAAGAACAGTATATGTGATATACGGGTCATACAGAACAGTGTATGTGAAATACGGGGACATACGGAACAGTATATGTGAGATACGGGTCATACAGAACAGTATATGTGAGATACGGGGTCATACAGAACAGTATATGACCCCGTATTTCGCATATACTGTTCTGTATGACCCGTATCTCACATATACTGTTCTGTATGACCCCGTATTTCACTTATATACTGCTCCCTATGACTCCCTATCACATATATACTGCTCCCTATGACCTCCTATCATATATATACTGCTCCCTATGACCTCCTATCACTTATATACTGCTCCCTATGACCCCCTATCACATATATACTGCTCCCTATGACCTCCTATCCAGTGGCGTTGCGACCGGGGTGCGGGGGGTGCGGCCCGCACCGGGTGACACCATCCTGATGGGGTGACACCAGGTACGCCGCCGGTCCTCAGTTGCGCTGCCTGTCTCCGTACTAGCAGCACCCCCCGGCCCCCACTTGCGCTGTCTCTGTAATAGCATCAAATCCCCCCCCCCCCCCCCGGTGCTCACTTGTTGCGCCTCCGTACTAGCAACCCCCCCGTCCTGCACAGTGAACCGGCCTGCGCCCCCACGTCTTCTGTTGCGCCGGTCCGACGTCCCTCCGCAGGGCCGGCGCAGGACGTGACGTAACTCGCAGAGCGCCCAGAGAGAAGGAGCGCTGCGCTGGATGGGTGAGTAAGTGAGTGTGTGTCTGTCTCACTCTCTCTGTTTGTGTGTCTCGGTCTGTGTGTGACTGTGTGTCTGAGTGTGTGTGTGTCTGAGTGTGTGTGTGTCTCTATGTGTGTGTTTCTGTGTGTGTCTGTCGCTATCTCTGTCTGTGTGTGGCTCTCTGTCTTTGTGTGACTGTGTGTGTGTGACTGTGTGTATGTGTCTCTCTGTGAGTGTGTGTCTCTCTGACTGTGTGTGTCTCTCTCTATCTGTGTGTGTCTCTGTGTTGTGTGTGTGTGTGTGGTTTTTTTTTTTGTGTGTGGGGAGGGGGGGGGTTGTTTGAACCAGCGATCTAATGTGGGGAGACTTTCACCTATTGTGGGGAACCTGCGGCCTAATGGGGGGAAACTACTACCAAATGCGGGGAAGCTATGCTACCTAATGTGAGGAAACTGCTACCTAATGTGCGAAGGCTGCTACATAATGTGAGAAAACTGCTACCTAATGTGCGGAATCTGTGCTACCTAATGTGGGAAAACTGCTACCTAATGTGTGGAATCTACGCTACCTAATGTGTGGAATCTGTGCTACCTAATGTGGGGAATCTGTGCTACCTAATGTGGGGAAATTACTACCAAATGTGGGGAATCTATGCTACCTAATGTGGGGAAACTGCTACCTACCTAATGTGGGGGAACTGCTACCTACCTAATGTGGGGAACTGCTACCTATCTAATGTGGGGGAACTGCTACCTACCTTGAGTGGGGGAACTGCTGCCTACCTAATGCTCCCCCCTGGCAGTAGCACCCTTATCATCCACCAGCAAACCCCCCCAGCAGCAGCACCTCCATCAGCAGATCCTGATGGTGGATGATGGGGGTGCTCCTGTCAGGAGGATGATCCTGCCGATGGATGATGGGGGTGATACTGCCAGGGGGGATGGCCAGTAGCACCCTCATCATCCTCCAGCAACACCTCCCAGTACTAGCACCCCCATCATCCACTAGCAACACCACCAGATTTATATTCAGAGGGTACAGTGTGTGGCAGATTTATATTCAGAGGGTACAGTATGTGGCAGATTTTTATTCAGAGGGTACAGTATGTGGTAGTATTATATTCAGAGGGTACAGTGTGTGGCGGTATATTCAGAGGGTACAGTATGTGTTGGTATTATATTCAGAATGTACAGTGTGTGGTAGTATTATATTCAGTGGGTATGGTGTATGGAAGGTTTATAATCAAAGAGTATAGTGTATTGTAGTATTATATTTAGAGGATACAGTGTCTGGCAGGTTTATAATAATACTTGTTTTCATATAGAGGATGAGAATGCGCTGACATAGTGAGGAGACGTCTGGGCGTCACATTCTGCAGAGAGAAGTTTTAGCTGGACCAGGCGGTATGTTTCTTCTGAATTAGATAAGGAAAGACTATAGAGAAGACGTCACCTGTAGTCACTGATATCATTGTGTATTCTCCTCACTATAGAGAAGACGTCACCTGTAGTCACTGATATCATTGTGTATTCTCCTCACTATAGAGAAGACGTCACCTGTAGTCACTGATATCATTGTACATTCTCCTCACTATAGAGAAGATGCCACCTGTAGTCACTGATATCATTCTGTATTCTCCTCACTATAGAGAAGACGTCACCTGTAGTCACATATATCATTGTACATTCTCCTCACTATAGAGAAGACGTCACCTGTAGTCACTGATATCATTGTGTATTCTCCTCACTGTAGAGAAGACGTCACCTGTAGTCACTGATATCATTGTGTATTCTCCTCACTATAGAGAAGACGTCACCTGTAATTACTGATATCATTGTGTATTCTCCTCACTATAGAGAAGACGTCACCTGTAGTCACTGATATCATTGTACATTCTCCTCTCTGTGTCCTATCAGAGCTGTAGTCACTTGTCAGTTCTACAGTTATGATGAGTGAAACTACAACTCCCAGCATAACCTCACCACTGCATAAAGGAGTACTCTACTGGAAAAAAAATTTTTAATCAACTGGTGCTACAAAGTTAAACAGATTTATAAATTACTTCTACTTAAAAATCGTAATCCTTCCAGTACTTATTAGCTGCTGTATAAGTGATTCACAGGAAGTTCTTTTCTTTTTTAATTTATTCTCTGTCTGACCACAGTGCTCTGTGCCGACACCTCTGTCCATGTCAAGAACTGTCCATAGTAGGAGCAAATCCCCATAGCAAACCAATCCTGCTCTGGACAGTTCCTAACATGGACAGACAGAGCACTGTGGACAGACTGGAAAGAACTACACAACTTCCTGTGGAGAATACAACAGCTTATAAGTACTGTAAGGATTAAGATTTTAAATAGAAGTAATTTAAAAATCTGTTTAACTTTCTGGCACCATTTGATATAAAAGAAAATGTTTTCCTTCCAGTGGAGTACCCCTTTAAGTAATTCTGGGAGCTGTATATTTCAATGGTGAAAACTTCTTTAACACTTTCCTATTCTGTGGCAGCTGGTATATCTGATTATTATACTGGAATTTCTCACAATGCGCTACAACAGTGGTGTCTGTCACAACAGGCTAAAAACTTACTGGGGGGAGGGGGGAGGTATGGGGGTGACACCATTTTCTACCGCACCGGGTGACACCAACCCTAGCAACGCCACTGCTCCTATCACATATGTACTTCTCCCTATGACCTCCTATCATATATAGACTGCTCCCTATGACCCCCTATCACATATGTACTGCTCCCTATGACCCCCTATCACATATATACTGCTCCCTATGACCCCCTATCACATATATACTGCTCCCTATGACCCCCTATCACATATGTACTGCTCCCTATGACCCCTATCACATATATACTGCTCCCTATGACCTCCTATCATATATAGACTGCTCCCTATGACCCCCTATCACATATGTACTGCTCCCTATGACCTCCTATCACATATATACTGCTCCCTATGACCCCCTATCACATATATACTGCTCCCTGTGACCTCCTATCACATATATACTGCTCCATATGACCTCCTATCATATATATATATATATATATATACTGCTCCCTATGACCTCCTATCACATATATACTGCTCCCTATGACCCCCTATCACATATATACTGCTCCCTATGGCCCCCTATCACATATATACTGCTCCCTATGACCTCCTATCACATATATACTGCTCCCTATGGCCCCCTATCACATATATACTGCTCCCTATGACCCCCTATCACATATATACTGCTCCCTATGACCCCCTATCACATATATACTTCTCCCTATGACCTCCTATCATATATATACTGCTCCCTATGACCTCCTATCACATATATACTGCTCTCTATGACCTCCTATCATATATATACTGCTCCCTATGACGACCCCCTATCACATATATACTGCTCCCTATGACCCCTATCACATATATACTGCTCCCTATGACCTCCTATCATATATATACTGCTCCCTATGACCCCCTATCACATATATACTGCTCCCTATGACCTCCTATCATATATATACTGCTCCCTATGGCCCCCTATCACATATATACTGCTCCCTATGACCCCCTATCACATATATACTGCTCTCTATGACCTCCTATCATATATATACTGCTCCCTATGACCCCCTATCACATATATACTTCTCCCTATGACCTCCTATCATATATATACTGCTCCCTATGACCTCCTATCACATATATACTGCTCTCTGTGACCTCCTATCATATATATACTGCTCCCTATGACCCCCTATCACATATATACTGCTCCCTATGACCCCAATCACATATATACTGCTCCCTATGACCCCCTATCACATATATACTGCTCCCTATGGCCCCCTATCACATATATACTGCTCCCTATGACCTCCTATCACATATATACTGCTCCCTATGGCCCCCTATCACATATATACTGCTCCCTATGACCCCCTATCACATATATACTGCTCTCTATGACCTCCTATCATATTTATACTGCTCCCTATGACCCCCTATCACATATATACTTCTCCCTATGACCTCCTATCATATATATACTGCTCCCTATGACCTCCTATCACATATATACTTCTCCCTATGACCCCCTATCACATATATACTGCCCCCTATGACCTCCTATCATATATATACTGCTCCCTATGGCCCCCTATCACATATATACTGCTCCCTATGACCCCCTATCACATATATACTGCTCTCTATGACCTCCTATCATATATATACTGCTCCCTATGGCCTCCTATCATATATATACTGCTCCCTATGACCCCCTATCACATATATACTTCTCCCTATGACCTCCTACCATATATATACTGCTCCCTATGACCTCCTATCACATATATACTGCTCTCTATGACCTCCTATCATATATATACTGCTCCCTATGGCCCCCTATCACATATATACTGCTCCCTATGACCCCCTATCACATATATACTGCTCTCTATGACCTCCTATCATATATATACTGCTCCCTATGACCTCCTATCATATATATACTGCTCCCTATGACCCCCTATCACATATATACTTCTCCCTATGACCTCCTACCATATATATACTGCTCCCTATGACCTCCTATCACATATATACTGCTCTCTATGACCTCCTATCATATATATACTGCTCCCTATGACCCCCTATCACATATATACTGCTCCCTATGACCCCTATCACATATATACTGCTCCCTATGACCCCCTATCACATATATACTGCTCCCTATGGCCCCCTATCACATATATACTGCTCCCTATGACCTCCTATCACATATATACTGCTCACTATGGCCTCCTATCACATATATACTGCTCCCTATGACCCCCTATCATATATATACTGCTCCCTATGACCCCCTATCACATATATACTTCTCCCTATGACCTCCTATCATATATATACTGCTCCCTATGACCTCCTATCACATATATACTGCTCTCTATGACCTCTTATCATATATATACTGCTCCCTATGACCCCCTATCACATATATACTGCTCCCTATGACCCCTATCACATATATACTGCTCCCTATGACCTTCTATCATATATATACTGCTCCCTATGACCCCCTATCACATATATACTGCTCCCTATGACCTCCTATCATATATATACTGCTCCCTATGGCCCCCTATCACATATATACTGCTCCCTATGACCCCCTATCACATATATACTGCTCTCTATGACCTCCTATCATAAATATACTGCTCCCTATGACCCCCTATCACATATATACTTCTCCCTATGACCCCCTATCACATATATACTTCTCCCTATGACCTCCTATCATATATATACTGCTCCCTATGACCTCCTATCACATATATACTGCTCTCTATGACCTCCTATCATATATATACTGCTCCCTATGACCCCCTATCACATATATACTGCTCCCTATGACCCCAATCACATATATACTGCTCCCTATGACCCCCTATCACATATATACTGCTCCCTATGGCCCCCTATCACATATATACTGCTCTCTATGACCTCCTATCATATATATACTGCTCCCTATGACCCCCTATCACATATAAACTGCTCCCTATGACCCCTATCACATATATACTGCTCCCTATGACCTCCTATCATATATATACTGCTCCCTATGACCCCATATCACATATATACTGCTCCCTATGACCTCCTATCATATATATACTGCTCCCTATGACCCCCTATCACATATATACTGCTCCCTATGACCCCCTATCACATATATACTTCTCCCTATGACCTCCTATCACATATATACTGCTCCCTATGACCCCCTATCACATATATACTGCTCCCTATGACCCCTTATCACATATATACTGCTCCCTATGACCTCCTATCACATATATACTGCTCCCTATGACCCCCTATCACATATATACTGCTCCCTATGACCCCTTATCACATATATACTGCTCCCTATGACCCCTTATCACATATATACTGCTCCCTATGACCTCCTATCACATATATACTGCTCCCTATGACCCCCTATCACATATATACTGCTCCCTATGACCTCCTATCATATATATACTGCTCCCTATGACCTCCTATCATATATATATTGCTCCCTATGACCCCCTATCACATATATACTTCTCCCTATGACCTCCTATCACATATGTACTGCTCCCTATGACCCCCTATCACATATATACTGCTCCCTATGACCTCCTATCATATATATATACTGCTCCCTATGACCTCCTATCACATATATACTTCTCCCTATGACCTCCTATCACATATATACTGCTCCCTATGACCTCCTATCGCATATATACTGCTCCCTATGACCTCCTATCACATATATACTGCTCCCTATGACCTCCTATCACATATATACTGCTCCCTATGACCTCCTATCACATATATACTTCTCCCTTTGACCTCCTATCACATATATACTGCTCCCTATGACCTCCTATCATATATATACTGCTCCCTATGACCTCCTATCACATATATACTTCTCCCTATGACCTCCTATCACATATATACTGCTCCCTATGACCTCCTATCGCAAATATACTGCTCCCTATGACCTCCTATCACATATATACTGCTCCCTATGACCTCCTATCACATATATACTGCTCCCTATGACCTCCTATCACATATATACTGCTCCCTATGACCTCCTATCACATATATACTTCTCCCTTTGACCTCCTATCACATATATACTGCTCCCTATGACCTCCTATCATATATATACTGCTCCCTTTGACCTCCTATCATATATATATATACTGCTCCCTATGACCTCCTATCACATATATACTGCTCCCTATGACCCCCTATCACATATGTAATGCTCCCTATGACCTCCTATCACATATATACTGCTCCCTATGACCCCCTATCACATATATACTGCTCCCTATGACCTCCTATTATATATATACTGCTCCCTATGACCTCCTATCACATATGTACTGTTCCCTATGACCTCCTATCACATATATACTGCTCCCTATGACCCCCTATCACATATATACTGCTCCCTATGACCCCCTATCACATATATACTTCTCCCTATGACCTCCTATCACATATATACTGCTCTCTATGACCCCCTATCACATATATACTGCTCCCTATGACCTCCTATCATATATATACTGCTCCCTATGACCTCCTATCACATATATACTGCTCCCTATGACCCCCTATCACATATATACTGCTCCCTATGACCTCCTATCACATATGTACTTCTCCCTATGACCTCCTATCATATATACTGCTCCCTATGACCTCCTATCACATATGTACTGTTCCCTATGACCTCCTATCATATATATACTGCTCCCTATGACCTCCTATCACATATGTACTGTTCCCTATGACCTCCTATCATATATATAAACTGCTCCCTATGACCTCCTATCATATATATATACTGCTCCCTATGACCCCATATCACATATATATTTCTCCCTATGACCTCCTATCATATATATACTGCTCCCTATGACCTCCTATCACATATATTCTGCTCTCTATGACCCCCTATCACATATATACTTCTCCCTATGACCTCCTATCACATATATACTGCTCCCTATGACCTCCTATCACATATATACTGCTCCCTATGACCCCCTATCACATATATACTGCTCCCTATGACCTCCTATCACATATATACTGCTCCCTATGACCTCCTATCACATATATACTGCTCCCTATGACCTCATATCACATATATACTGCTCCCTATGACCTCCTATCACATATATACTGCTCTCTATGACCTCCTATCACATATATACTGCTCTCTATGACCCCTTATCTCACATATACTGCTCCCTATGTCCCCCTATCATATATATACTGCTCTCTATGACCCCTTATCTCACATATACTTCTTCCTATGACCCCCTATCACATATATACTGCTCTCTATGACTCAATATCTCACATATACTTCTCCCTATGGCCCCCTTCTCCCATTATACACTGCTTCCTATGCTCCCCATATACTGCTGCCTATACACCCATATATTTCTAACTTTACCCCATATATACAGTTTATATTTCTCTCATCACATGTACCGGTCTCCCCACCTTCCTCACAGCCCCCTTCCCCCATGCTTTTCCCTATTACCTCCTCCTCCTCTTTGTACACTGTATGGTAAAGGACCTGCGATGACATCATCAGGAAGGTCCTTTACCATACAGTGTGAGTGTCTATTCTGCTCTGTGGGCTCTCTGAAGCCCAAGCTCCTATAGGGCCACTCTCACAAATCGTGGCAAAATGGAGTAATGTTCCTCTAGAGATCAGGGGGCCCTTTTGGACATGGGGGCCCAATTGCCCAGGATCGCCCCCCCCCCTTAAAACCGGCCCTGAATGGGTACAGATGGCATCCACACCCAATAGTTCCTAAGGAACTCCACTCTGTAATTGCTGCACTTATCTGTATAACCAATCCAGTCTAACAGGAAATGTTCCTGATTATTGGAAAATGATCAGTGCTGTACCTTTCCACAAAATGAGTATTAGAGAAGAAGCTAGTAACTACAGGCCAGTTAGCTTGACAGATGGGGGTTATTTATCAAAGTTGTCTATGTCCCGCATCAATATAGACCAAACTACAGAGGGTTAGGTCAGTCTATTGTGCGCCTAATTTATCAATAGGCGAACAGCTATTGATAAATTCTGTGCACAGACTTCGGGATCTATGCTTTAGACTGTATTTAAACCTGCTCCAGCATGCGTCTGATATTTCGGCGTACTTTCAACCGATGCGACTTGTCGCTGAAAAGATGCTTTTGATAAATTCAGCACCAATGCATTTTTCAGTCTAAAATAGACTAGAATGCATCATGTTCTAAAAATCCTCTAAAGTAAAAGTCGCAGAAAAGTGGCACGTGTTTAGACTGTGACTTTCTGTGCGACAAATTTAGACAGGAAAAAACAATCTAAATCCTTTGATAAATATCCCCCATGGAGTAGTAAACGTAATGAAAACTTTAAAAAAAGGATAATTGACCACCTGAAAAAATCCTTACCCCAGAAAACTGGTGTAAAGTGGCAAATTTATGAACAAAATGAGGCTCGAACAAAAATAAGCTACAGTGGGGATCAAAAGTTTGGGCACCCCAGGTAAAAATTTGTATTAATGTGCATAAAGAAGCCAAGGAAAGATGGAAAAATCTCCAAAAGGCATCAAATTACAGATTAGACATTCTTATAATATGTCAACAAAAGTTAGATTTTATTTCCATCATTTAAACTGTCAAAATAACAAAAACAAAAAAAATGGCGTCTGCAAAAGTTTGGGCACCCTACAGAATTTATAGCATGCACTGCCCCCTTTGCAAAGCTGAGACCTGACAGTGTCATGGATTGTTCTCAATCATCATCTGGGAAGACCAGGTGATGTCAATCTCAAAGGTTTTAAATGCCCAAACTCATCTGACCTTGCCCCAACAATCAGCACCATGGGTTCTTCTAAGCAGTTGTCTAGAAATCTGAAACTGAAAATAGTTGACGCTCACAAAGCTGGAGAAGGCTATAAGAAGATAGCAAAATGTTTCCAGATGTCAATATCCTCTGTTCGGAATGTAATTAAGAAATAGCAGTCATCAGGAACAGTGAAAGTTAAAGCAAGATCTGGAAGACCTAGAAAAATATCAGACAGAACAGCTCGCAGGATTGTGAGAAAAACTATTCAAAAACCAACATTTGACTGCACAATCCCTCCAGAAAGATCTGGCAGTGGACACTGGAGTTGTGGTACACTATTCCACTATAAAGAGATACTTGTACAAATATGGTCTTCATGGAAGAGTCATAAGAAGAAAACCTCTTCTACGTCCTCACCACAAAAATCAGCGTTTGAACTTTGCAAATGAACATATAGACAAGCCTGATGCATTTTGGAAACAAGTTCTGTGGACCAATGAGCTTAACATTGAACTTTTTGGCCGGAATGAGCAAAGGTACGTTTGGAGAAGAAAGGGAACAGAATTTAATGAAAAGAACCTCTGTCCAACTGTTAAGCATGGGGGTGGATCAATCATGCTTTGGGGTTGTATTGCAGCCAGTGGCACAGGGAACATCTCACGAGTAGAAGGAAAAATGGATTCAATGAAATTTCAGCAAATGTTGGATGCTAACTTGATGCCATCTGTGAAAAAGCTGAAGTTAAAGAGAGGATGACTTCTACAAATGGATAATGATCCCAAACACACCTCGAAATCCACGGGGGATTACATCAAGAGGCGTAAACTGAAGGTTTTGCCATGGCCTTAACAGTCTCCTGACCTCAACATAATTGAAAATCTGTGGAAAGACCTTAAAAGAGCAGTGCATGACAGACAGCCCAGAAATCTCAAAGAACTGGAAGACTTTTGTAAGGAAGAATGGGCAAAGATACCTCAAAGAGAATTGAAACACTCTTGGCTGGCTACAAAAAGCGTTGACAAGCTGTGATACTTATCAAAGGGGGCAGTACAAGATATTAACTCTGCAGGGTGCCCCAACTTTTGCAGATGCCATTTTTTTGTTTTCTGTTATTTTGAAAGTGTAAATGATGGAAATAAAATCTAACTTTTGTTGACATATTTGATGCCTTTTGGAGATTTTCCCATCTTTCTTTGGCTTCTTTATGCACATGAATACAAATTTTTACCTGGGGTGCCCAAACTTTTGATCCCCACTGTACTTTTTCTGAGCCAGCAAACTGCCATACAAGTCTTTATAAATTCCTCCATAATGTCATACTAATCTCTGGATAATGGGGGTGTCGTGGATTTTGCCTTTTCAGTAAATCCCTGATAGATCAAGCTGGCCATACATATGAGATAGATATCGGCCAACATGTTAAATTATTAAAAATTACACTTATCCAGCATTTAGTTTTTTTCCTATTCTGCCCGGGCTGCCGCAAGAAAAATAACAAACTTTAACTTGCCTTCCACCACTCACCTGGTGAGCCAATATTGGTTTCTGGTTCTGCGGTCCCAGTCTTCTTCCGCATTCTGGGGCCTGACACGACACATTGCGCTGAACTTATAGCTGTCTGCAGCAATGGTACACTCAGTGGCCTTGGCACCGGAAAGAAGGTCGGCCCAGGGTGAGACATCGCTGCGGCCGGCGAAAAGTTCAGTGCAGTGTGACATATCAGTCTCAAGAATGCCGAAGAGCTGGAGACCGATTCCAGCAGCATCAGGGGAGCATCAGGAGCTAAGTTAAAGTTTTATTTTACAAAACTGCTGGATAACCCCTTTAAAAGGTATTCAGTACTTTTTAATTAAAAGTATAGGCCATCAGTAACAGATCGGCAGGATGCTGGCTCGTCCTCCATGCTGATCAGGTATTCAGTATAGCCACTACGCTGCAACTTCGGTTGTGTTCATTGTGCAGCGGCCAAGTTGCTACAGCTCTGTTCTTATTGTACATGTCTAAATGCAAAGGATCCCCATTATGTTTTATCTATCATAAAAATGTTTGTTTTAGAGAAAGAACACGCGCCTTATTAATGTAACAATTACCTTAACATCTCTGTAATGTTCACCATTTATAGAGAAAGCATGTCACATTGATTGCAAGCTTGTCCTTCTAGTTAGAGGACTGGCAACTGTGTAAAATAAATGACTGCTAACAGACTACGCGACAGACCGACGGGAGAGCAAAAATCGATCGAGTCTGAGATGGTCACGTAGGGAATAAATAAAACAGAAGCATCAAGAGTCACTTCAATCACGGGAATGAATATGAGGGCAATAAACATTATATCCCAATTAATATTTTAGTAGACATTAAAAGACATAAAAGCATGTGCCAAACAATACTTAAAAATGGAGCTATGCTTCCAGAGATTCCTCCATTGCTACTGTGCTCAAAGGCATACTCCTCCCATAGACATCTTATCCCCTATTCAAAAGGACCCCCACTATCTCCCTGCTGCACCCGGCGTTCATGTAGAATATCAGGTGCAGTACCGGAGGCTTGTGACGTCACGGCCATGCCCCCTCAATGCAAGTCTATGGAAGGGCGCGTGATGGACATCACGCCCCCTCCCATAAACTTGCATTGAGGGGGCGTGACTATGATGTCATGAGTGGGCGTGACCTGACATCACAAGCTTCCGCATCGCCAGTCATCCAGCATGGAACGAAGTATGCTCTGTGCACTGGATGTCTGCGGTGCCGCAGCCAAGATTGCAGGGGTCTCCAGCGATGGGATTCCTGCGGTCAGACGTCTTAAGATGTCTAGGGGCGGAGTACCCCTTTAAGAAACCTTATGCTTCTCTTTTGGACAACTGCCAGCACTGTCATCTCAACATAAGGGGAGCGAGTTATGTTTCCCACCTTTCATACTTGTATAAAATGGCCTTGCCCTGTTTTCTAGGTTAGACCATGTTAAGATGCCCTCACTAGTGATATCCAATATGGGCCATTGGGATACTAAGTAAAGTAAGGAGGGATGGAGGGAGAAGTTCACTATTCAGAGCAAGATTTAAGTTTTGGAGAATCAGGCTCAGTTTTGCCCAGAGTTGGCCTTTGAACTGGCTTTCCAATCATCTTAAAAGACTAAACAGGGGTGTAAATAGAGGTGAGCAAGCCATATAGCAAAGATTAAAATGTGGCCCCATTCTTGTGTTTGTAAACACTCCTCTACCCACCAGGAACAGTAGGACTTGATTCACATTGGTCCAGAAAAAAGCAGACCCAGACCAGATTGTCTGCATCACTTGTTTTGATAAGAAGTAAGAAACTTTTTGGGATTCCACCTCCAGAAATCATATAAACCAAGGGTGTGGGAAGTTAACCCAAGGATCATGGAAACAGGTTTCAATGCCAGGAGATAAGCCTTTAAAAGAGATGCCTGGCAATAGCATGTCTTCTATGACTATAGGAATGTAGCCCGGAAGGGGATAGTTTGAAGGAACCCAGTGGTGTATTGAGACTTGCTGTAGGCAATACCCTACGAGAAATACATTTTACAGATTAGATTTTCTCCAGAAAGAAGACAGTTATCCCATACTAACCAAACTCTTTCTCTGAAATGGAAGAGAGACCCATCTGGTTCAGGGTTCAAGCCCATCCTCAGTACACTACAGGTTGAGACAGACATACACAACAAGCTTATATCTTTCTATGTGTATGGCCAGCCCAGTAGTGCCCATACACATAGTAATAAGTCAGCTGAGCCAATTTTCGTCTGAACCAGCCGACTAACTAGAGTGTATGTTAACCTGACTTTCTCTGACAGATGATGTCAGGTGAGAAATATTTTTGGCATGTTTGATTGAAACTGCCCAGCTCTATTGTTCTTAGAGAGATATTCTGCCAGAGGAATCTCGTGGAGTCTTACATCTTCTTTCTTCACTGAGAACACATAAACATTCAGCTTGGCCAGTAAAGCTTCAAGTGTATGATGGGATATCAATGATAGCTGTCGGCCAACGGGTATTGAAGGTGTATCACCACCTTAACATCTTTACTCTAAACTAAAACAATCTAGCAGCCTAAGGGCCCCATTACACAGGGCAATTATCAGCGGAATAGGTCAATATTGCCTTGTGTAATAGGGCCAGCAAACAGACAAGTATGGCTTGTTGGTTGCACATCTCCCAATGTAAAAAGGGGTGTGTGGCCAGCAAATGATGAGGGCCACATAAATGATAGAATGTTTGCTTGTGTGCAACTCCCCATGCGATCCTCAAGCCAAGTAATAGGTTATTTAAATGAGTGCCAAACTGCAAGATCAGCGCTCTTTAAAAGGGGTAACTCAGCTGCTAGACATCTTATCCCCTATCCAAAGGATAGAGGATAAGATGTCTGATCACGGGGTCCCGCATCTGGAGCCCCCGTGACGTCATGATGTCATGGCCACACCCCCTACATTCATGTCTATGCGAGGAGGCATGTCGGCTGACACGCCCGCTCCCATAGACATGAATGGAGGGGGCGTGATGTGATGTCACGGGGGTGGGGCGTGGCCGTGACATCACGGCTCTGGTTTTGAGTGTTCTGAATAAAATGTTCAGAGCACTGCAGCACCTGAGTACCCCTTTAAACTACCATGTAGTAGGTAACAGTATATTGTGGGTCTCCTGGCTGGTAGCCCAACCATTCAAACAGTTGACCAAAATAAACTTATTCCATATATGTGAGGGTTTATGTCTGGTCTGTTCTAAGGTACTGTAAGCATGTCATCCAGTTGGTGATTGTTTAGCACCATTGTGCATAACTGATACATCAATTTTTTATTTGATTCTTACTGAGTTTCAAACAAAGATGAAAATCATACGATGAAGGATTTGGCTGAACAATAGCAGCAACGGATTGAAAACTGTAATTAAAAAATGTAAGCTTTTTTTTACATTAGTCACCGAACAAAATTTTTTGTATATTGTTCCTTATGTAATTATAATTTAGCATATGGGGGAGAAGGATACTCCCGAAAAAATGTGTCTTCTGTGGTGCTCTCCTCCGGAAGGTCTGTGTTTGGATTTGGGCAAATAACCGACCAAAAGCGGATTAGGATGACTGCTTCGACAGACTTGATTTGGAACCATCCAACCGGCAATAGAAGAGAGGGTCAGATATCAAGATGGTGGTCAGAGGTGCGTTGTCACCTATGTCCCCACACATTCCATTCCATACGTGGTAACTTCATCAGGGGCGCAGTCATGAGGACTGTGCCCCTGAGGAAGTTACCTCGTATGGAATGGAATGTGTTGGGACATAGTGGACACCGCACCTCTGACCACCATCTTGATATCTGACCCTCTCCTT
The DNA here is from genome assembly GCF_029499605.1 of Hyla sarda. Classification (NCBI taxonomy): domain Eukaryota; kingdom Metazoa; phylum Chordata; class Amphibia; order Anura; family Hylidae; genus Hyla; species Hyla sarda. Next base: position 308,090,070 of record NC_079193.1, read on the forward strand.
CTATTGCCGGTTGGATGGTTCCGAATCAAGTTTGTCCAAGCAGTCATCCTGATCCGCTTTTGGTTGGCTATTTGCCCAAATCCAGACACAGACCTTCCAGAGGAGAGCGCCACAGAAGACACAATTTTTTCGGGAGTATCCTTCTTCCCCATCTGTTATTTCTAAAGACCGTCCTTTGCCTGCTGGGAAAGGGATCGTTGCCGTCTGCACTCATCCTTTACACCACAGATAGTGGTATCAAGTCTTCAATGGTGTTGTGCTCAAAGTACAACACCAGCAGGTGAGCAAACCTTTTTCCTAAATTGCACATACTATCTCCTAAAGAGGATAATTGCACTTAGATGCGCACTGGTCTATTTCTGTTTTTTCTTTTTCAAAACTGTTATGTAATTATAAGACACTTTGCTATTTATTTGCTGTGAAAATTCTCAACCTTTATATGTTTTTAATGTGATTGGAAACAAAAGGCCACTTGGTGGCTCTTTTCTGTTCCCTGCCACAAGTCAGACAGTTAGTTTGGTCTCCTCCTGGCCTGGCAGGAGACCAAACTCAGGAAGTACGTGTGGGGCATGGCGAGGCACAGCTCTCGCAGGCTTCAGTGATGTTGCACCTGCTGGGGAACGCCCACTTTCTCCTGCCGGGAGCTCTCACAATGAGCAAGGGCAAAGGTATGATACACAACTTTTTAAAGCTCAGAAAATATTTTTAAGGGCAGGAGGGGTGTTAGGGGTAGTTAGGGAATATAATCTGAGTTAGTTTAGAAAATATGGTTTGATGACAGGTACTCTTTAACTGGTATGTAAAAAAAAATGCCCCTCCCACCCCAAAGAGTTGCTATAAAGTAAGACTGTAAGAATGTAAGAATGTAAGGCTAGCCTAACATTGTCTTTGGGGAGGTGATGGGTAGTTTGCTTTTGCTTTTCATAAATATTCTTCGGTAACATCATTATTTCACCTACCCAACCAGGAAATCAATATAAACAAAGGTGGTTTGTTGTTGTACATTACTTAGTGGCGGTAAGAACATTGTACTTTTTGCAGAAGGGAAATTTTAGATTACTGTTTAGATGATTTGTTTTTCCTCTGATGTGACAAATGAAGTATTGGCTCGGTTTGAAAGGAATCCCTGATCTGTTTTCACAGCAGTATGACTAAACTTTCTGCAGTTTAAGCAATCTGGGAAACATGTGCTAATGCTTTAATAAACATAAGATGAAAAAATATACTTTTGTATATTTTATCACCGGCTTTAGCAAACCATTACTACAAAGCCAAAATTTATCCCTTTTGAGATCCAACAATGTCCCCGAGCATATGGGAAGGGAAATGTAGCTCCCGTGTCTATCCGAACTGGTAGAGGATCTACTCTGTGAAGAGTATCTTGGTTTCTTTATGGCTACAAATTGTGTTTCTGATTTTGATGTATCCCGTTACGCTAGCTTGAGAGGCTTTTGTTTCTAGGGATACATCATTTGTGCATTTTTTTCAGTAGAGAGGATAAAAAGGCCTGTGGATAGCTTGAGAAATCCCTACCTGTAATTGGAAAGATCAAAAGGAGCTAAGAGAGAATATCATAGAAAGTCTGTCTGTGTGCATCCCTTCTTCATCTTTCAGAAGAAGACAAAAGCCGGTGTGTGTGATGATGAGATTGCAGACGTTTTCTCCTGTGGTCATAATGCTGCCGAGTATTGGTAACAATTGATGGCTTCTTCTAAAGCAGCAGCCCATGATACAGCCTATGTGCCAATGCTGAGCGTCTCCTTACATTCAGAACTATGTGACTCATCCTGTCTCTGCAGGCCATTCAGAAATGACACTCATCTTAGATAATAATATAAAGTTGAGTTTCCTCTATTTGTTATTCTTCACAGTTTTTTGTTATGTTTATTTGGAGGGGGTTACACTTACTGGACCAGCAAGTATCATCTCGCACTTTATGACTGCATATAGTATTGGCTGCAAAATGTTATGTGAGGTTCCATTTACAGACCATGTTTGTTTCTAGAACAGTGATGATATCCGGCACTCACCAGTAATGCACAGTAAAGATTTATTATGCCACAGTGTAGTACAAGGATGCGTTTCGGCGTGGGAGCCTTCCTCAGCTGTCTGCCTATAGGCAGACAGCTGAGGAAGGCTCCCAAGCCTAAACGTGTCCTTGTACTACACTATGGAATAATAAATCTTCACTGTGCATTTCTGGTGAGTGCCGGGTATCATCTTTCTTCTACCTGTGCTGACATATCCCTATATTGAACTTGCTTCTAGAACAGTGTCTCTAGATTACAATGTGAGCTAATATCTAGTAGAGCATCCAAGTTAAATGTAAAAATGATGGTTGCCTTCAGCTTCCTTTAGGGGAGATTAGGATATACAGACTTACTGGATTCAATGTCAGCAGTAGAAAGTCAACTGCAATAAGTGCATCCCAGTGGTGGCGGTCCCCAGGAAAAATCATATTGTGTGCAACCTAAATCAGGGAAAACAGATTTATGGTAGATTTATGACTTTTTGATTTGGATCTTTTAACAGTGTAATATATGTGGGCAGGGGTAGAATCTGGCCACTTTGAGGAACTGGGGAGCAAGATCAAGACCTGGTTTCCCTGAATTCAGTAGTAAATGCTTCCATAGGATGTAGCCCTGATAAGCATGAAAAAGTGGGAACAGGGACAGGAAAGTATCTTTTACTTGTGCATCGGGGCACTCATATTTTCTACTGGAACACAATATATATTATACTTTTAGGAGGTCATAATGTATATTGTAATTAATTTTGAGGGCATAGTCAGGGCCAGTGTTAGGGAAAAAAAACGGCATGTGTCCAGGGCCCCATTCCCAATAAAAGTCCCTTGTAATTCAGGGATCAGACTTTTGGCTTTGTGGTCCAGATCAGGAGCGGGATGATGGGCTGGCACTTACCTAGGGTGCCACTGCCTCCCATTTTTGGAAGTGCAACTCCTTTCATGCAAGCATTGGAGGACTCAGGCACTTGTCTCAGATCCACAAATGTTTTAGCAATGCTTTCAACTGCATGTCATTCCAATTGAAAGTTGTGACCAAGAGCCATTGGCTCCTTTCCCCATTACTCTTGTAGGGTGCAGACAGCTGTAATCTAGTGGCCTACAACAGGCAGGGGACATTGCAGGACTTCAGCATTCTCTCGCACATGCAATCCATGACGTCACTCATTGATCAGCTTGCACCAGAGAGAATGAGAAAGAATAGGGGCCTTGCTGCCCTGTGTGGAAATAAAGAACAGGTGAGAGTTTTTTATGTTACTTATGTATGCCCAAAGGAAGGACCTTTCAACGTTTTAGGAGGGCCCCATCTTCCTACTGGGGAACCTGCCTTTTAGGGGGACAAAGCTGCTTACTGGGAGACTTACCTACTTAGTGGAATCACTTACCTAATGGACAGCCCTACCTACCTTATGGGAAGACCCATATACCTAATAGAGGGTACCTACCTACTGAACAGGGGTACCTACAGTTTGGGGACCTGTGTTTGGAAGCTTATGTAAGTGAGGAATAGTTAGCGGGGATGCTGAAAAAGAGAGGAGCCTAAAATATCTGTGTGGCAAATTCTGGAGAGACAAGTCATGGCTGGAAGCAGTCTTTATGGTGGTCTGACAGAGAATAACATATAGTGAATGATTCTAATCAGTGATATCACTAGATATAATGATTGTAATCATAGATACGGTCTGCAGAGCCTGTGTAGTACTGGTATATATCCCTATGTGATCATTTTATGTAGGGGACATTGGAGTTTGTATAGTGGTTTTGTTCACTATCAGTATGTCGATAATATTTAGTCACTATTTCATTGTATTGTTCCTGGCATTTGTGACCTTCAGATAGTGGTAACATTATATTTTATATTATAATTCATTTAAGGGGTCACAGGGTGTATTGTAGTTTATTTGGGGGGAGGGGCAAGTAGAAAATGTAATTCATTGTACGGGCCAGAGTGTATTATATTACCTTTTAGGGGCACAGTGTCTTATTATTATTCATTTCTGGGGGGCCTACTGAGTAACAATATGTGGTAGTATTATTTTTGGAGCGCACAGCTTCATTGGCTTCATTATGTTGCCTGTGGGTCACTGAATGTCATTGTGTATTCTACCTCTGAGTACAATCTGGAGCTTTCTAGTTTGTGAAACAACTCTCAGCATTTCCTTAACAGTGTTCAGGTCATGCTGGAAGCTGTAGTTTCACATAGTAGAACCTTCTGTAGCGCATGCTAACCAATTGATATACTTATTTATTAGAGTAGAAATAGCTTTTCGCAGGCACCATCACGCTAAGTAGTTGTCCATGGGCATCCATTGGGGAGGAAATGGATTGTTTGGATTGTATTTTTCTTCAAGATCTTTTCTTGTTTTCTTCCAAAAGAAGCAGCGTTGCGGAAGTCACCTCCATTTCTGTTGAAATTAATATGTACATATCTCTAATTGTTAATTGTCAAGACTAAGTATTAACATTTGTATAGCCAGCAGACAAGAGAAAAAAGATGGTAAATATAAACAAGCTATTTATAACATAAAATACATGCAGCAGACCATGACCTACTTCACCATCACTTCCTTACACACTTGCTGCACATTCCAGTCCCCTGAAAAGCTATTTCAGGCTTTAAAGGGAATCTGACAGCAGGGTCATCCCCAGTAACCTGAACATACAGGTAGATAGTGCAGGTGACCCTGTTTCTATCACTTCTTACCAGGCTAAAATTGTTGCAGCCATTCTTGAGGTATGCTTGTTGTTGTTAATATGTACATTTCTTGTTGGGGGCTGTGGAGGCGGGCAGCAGCAGTATGAGGAACAATGCAGGACAGGGGCGGTGACATCGGCCAGAGCAGGCAGAAGAAAGCGCTGCCCATACTCATACATGAGCGCTTCTCACGCCTCCATTGTGTCCAACAAGTAATTTATATATCTCAACAACGACTGAACTGATTTGTTCACTGCTGTCATTTTCCCTTTAATAAGTCAAATATTCCAGGGAATCTTCTGAGTATAGCTAAATCCCCCCATGCACAATAGCAAATATCTTTTTAAAATCTATATAAACTATATGTATAAACACAAATATGGAAAATGTGGAATATTTATTCCACATTTTCCATATTTGTGTTTATACATATAGTTTATATAGTCGTAATGGTGCTTTTAAGAACTTTCCGCTGATTTTTTTTTTCCTAAATGCAAATGCAAATCATCTTCATTTAAAGAGTACCTCTCATGATCTTGTTAAATTTTATAATCCTCCCAGTTCACTGCCACCATCAGGATAAACCACCCCCTGGCTTTAGTTTATTTTTTTGTATTTTTTTTCTACCTTTATATTGCTCTGTATTTTCTGCTCAGTCAGATTCACAGACTGGGAAGGGGTGTTCTCCAGCAGGCGTGACATCATCTGAAGCCATACAGGGGAGAACTTCCTCCCTCACTCTGCTACACACAGCCAAGAGCAGTTCAGTGTGTGAGATGAGCTATGATTGGCTAAGGCTGCACACACACCCCTCAGGACTCCAGACTGCATTTCCTGATTTTGGACTTCTGCCAGGCCAGCAGGAGTCCAAAGTCTGTGCAAGAGATAGGGGAAATGTGCTCTGGACATGTAAGGAGACACCTGGTGGCAGCTTTTATAAACACAAATAAAACATAGAAAACTTAATTTTTTTTTTTTAAACCAAGTACATTAGAGAGATTTTTTCTTTACCATAAGGGGTGCAGTGTCAACAATTAGTTTTAATGAGAGTAGCCAATTAAATTCTCCTACCATTTTGCTGCTGCAGAGTGTGTGTAACACCTTCTAGCTAGCTGTTCTGTAGCTTTTGACTTAGATACTGCAGTACACTTTTTGTGGCTGTGTGGGCTCTTTTCGCTCCCCACACTCTCTTCTCTCTCCATGCACATTCCATAGGCGGCTCAGCTGACAACTATCCCTAACAAACTATTTACACATGCACACTTGGTTTGGCAGAGCATGCATGTGTTGTCAATGGGAAGGGAAGAGTAAGCTGCTTGTAGACGCCTTTAGTAAATATGTACCTTAAGAATAAAGGATCAGGCAAGTTAAAATTGAACATCTCATATACATTAGATGGTTGGATGGTCCCGCAGAAGTGGCCAGGTTCAGGTGACCTAAGTTTAAAGATAGCACGTATAGAAGGAGAGATGAGGTTCTACTGGGAAGATCAGAGAGTTGAAAGCATGATGGTGTTTAGGGAGGGTAGATCAAACAGATTGTATATATAAACAATTAAAGAAGAAGAGGAGAAATCAGTCCAAGAATGAAGTTCGGCTGATACATTAAAGCTTAAAAAAAAAAAAAAAAAAAGGCCTCAGAATTCTAGATTGGGATGACAGAACAACATGAAAGGAGTCTGAAACTAGGAGCAGGTTGCAAACTGCTATTAGGAGTTCTGAAAATGTATGAAGGAATGAAGACTGCTGCCTTACACTGTAACTTTCTTTTTAACTCAAGATAACGATTTACAAGGACAATTTATTTGTCTATATCAAATATCCATAGCCTTTCAAGATCTTGTGTTAGTCATTAGGCTTGCTGTGGAGATGACTTGTTCAGTTCCTTCATTATATACAATCTCTATCCTCTCTGCAGTGTATTTATGTTTAAAGATAGAATGAATACAGAAGCCTATACACAACAGGGGCATATGTGCTTTTAAATGCAGGTTATCGCTTTCAGATCCACATGAATTTCCTACAGTCTTGGCATTTACATCAAAGGCTTCATAGGAAAAATAAGACACTACTTTTCCAAGAACTTAATAAATGACAGTGTACTTGCCACATATATAATTCACTGTGATACTTTATTCAGATGTATTATTAAACAATGTATCTCCTAAAGGAATGCTGAAACATCAGTGTAAATATACACACCTAAGGCAAAGTAATTCTCAGGACAAAACTGGGCTTGTGACCTGTACAAAGTTGTAACACTTTCATTTCCACACAAGAACGTATAGAAGGAAAATCCCATTAAAGAGAACCTGTCAATGTAGTCCTAGGTTTGAGCTACATGGTATAGAGCGGGAGAAGCTGAGAACATTGATGTTTAGTTTTGTGGAGGAAAAAATCAGTATAAGGCCCCTTTCACACTACCGTTATCCTCCTGTAAAAACCTCCGTCATGATCTCCCGTCAGATAGTCCTGAAAACGGACGTAAAAAAATCCCATTCATGTCAATGGGATTTTTTGACCATGCTTTAGCATCAATTTTAATGGATGTTACTCCACCGTTATTTTTGACGGAACAAAAATTAGTGCATGCACCGTTATTTGCCCCATCAAAAATAACGGACGTTAGTTATAACGACTAACGTCCGTTATTTTTGACAGGGCAAATAACGTTGCATGCACTAATTTTTGTTCCTTCAAAAATAACGGTGAAATAACAGCCATTAAAATATAACACTGAAGTCTATGGGTGACAGATGTTCACAAATGACATCCATTATTGTCCATTTTTTTATGATCCGTTATTGCTACTGAGCATGCTCAGTACAGCATCCCAATCAGGTAGTCACATGGAAATAAAATGACGGACTATAACAGGTGATAACTAGTGTTGCTCACGAATATTCGCAATTCGAATATTATTCGCGAATATCGCATATTCGCGAATTCGCGAATTTCACGAATATAGCGCTATATATTCGTAATTACGAATATTCATTTTTTTATTTATTTATTTATATTTTTTTTTCACAGTACACATCACAGTGATCATCCCTCTCTGCTTCCAGCTTGTGTGGTGTAAAGAAGGCTGTAATACTACTGTGTGAGACTGGCGTGCGATAATTCGCATATGCGAAACTTCGCATATGCAAATTTTCGCATATGCGCATTTTCGCGCACGCCAATTTTGTATATGCTAATATTCGCATACGCAAATATTCGCATATGCGAAAATAAAACGAGAATATACGAATATGCGAATATTCGCGAATATATGACGAATATTCGTCCATATATTCGCGAATATTCGCGAATTCGAATATGGCCTATGCCGCTCAACACTAGTGATAACGGATGGCACATGTCCGTTATTTTGACAGAATGTCCGTCAAAATTAAATTGGTCTTCAGTTATTATCCATTGTATTCAGTTATTGCATCCATTTTTTCATGACCCGTTATTGCTGAATAACGGGTGTCAGAATGCAGCAACACAACGGTAGTGTGAAAGGGGCCTAACATATTTCATTACTTAAAGGGGTATTCCGGTGGTTAATTTTTTTGACTATATGGCATCTTCTTTGTAAGTTTAGTTTTTTTGCAATATACATGTGTTATATGTTTTGGCAGCATGTATGTGTTTTTCTTACCTGTTTGTTGGGCAAGAAGTTCTGTAGTTCCGAGTGTTTTCTTTTACTGTTTTCCACAGTTCTGAGTCTGTTGTGGACAAGATGTCACAGTTTTTTTTTCTCTGTCTGCATGAGATGAATAAGCCACGCCCCCTCATCTCATCCTGCTGAGTACACAGCTCCTCCCCTCCCCTTCCCTCCCCCCGCTCTCTATTCTAAGGACGCAGGTCTGCACAGGAGAAGTACCTCACAGAGAAGATAAGTGTTATCTGAAGGGGAGGATGAGAAGGTGCACGGGCTGGGGATGTATGTACTGCAGGGGAATAAATCTCATACTGGGAATGATCTCTATGGGGGAGATTTATCAAAACCTGTGCAGAGGAAAACTTGCCCAGTGGCCCATAGCAACCAATCAGATTGCTTCTTTCATTTTTCACAGGCCTTCATAAAAATGAAAGAAGCAAGCTGATTAGTTGCTATGGGCAACTGGGCAAGTTTTCCTCTGCACAGGTTTTGATAAATCTCCCCCTATATGTGAAGGGGGGGGGGGGAGACTTCTGAATGACACATGCTGGGAGTTGTAGTCCCTGTTGTGTGTGTGTGCTAGTGTTTGCAAACCAGTGTTCCTCCAGCTGTTGCAAAACTACAACTCCCAGCATGCCCTGACAGACTTTGGGCATGCTGGGAGTTGTAGATTTGCAACAGCTGGAGGTACACTGGTTGGGAAACACTGTTCTAGCCTATTCAGCATACACATCATGTTACACCAGTGTTTCCCAACCAGTGTGCCTCCAGCTGTTGCAAAACTACAACTCCTAGCATGCCCAAAGGCTGTGAGGGCATGCTGGCAGTTGCAGTTTTGCAACAGCTGGAGGCACCCTGGTTGGGAAACACTGGTGTATGCCCTACAGAGGTGTGGTGAACTACAACCTCCAGGACACTACAGAGGCAGCATGCTGGTGTTATACCACAGACTGAAGACTCCTGAATGACACATGCTGGGAGTTGTAGTCCCTTTTGTGTGTGTGTATGACAGTGTATCCCAACCAAGGCTGATTATATTAGTGTTCTGTGTATAAGGGGGCTGACCCAGGAAAATAGTAGGGTGGGTGAAGGGCGGAACAAACAAACAAAAAAAGGAGCCGCCCCAAACCAGCAAGGCATGTGGCATGCTGGGATTTGTAGTTTTCAGCACAGCAAGAAGCAGGAAATAGAAGCAAAGATAGGAAAACAAAGTGGGGGATAAAAAGACAACAAAGAACGGAAATAGAGTAGGCCAAACAACAAGAATAGAAATGAAACAAAACAAATAGGGCAAGTCAAAAACTGAAAAACACGTTGACCACCAGAGTACCCCTTTAACATCCTGTACTTTCTATGCTTAGGAGTCCAGTGGGGGGTCCTTATCAATATTTGACAATTATCTGATAAATTCCTTCTGCTCTATAACATGATACCTGCAGATTAGATACCATAAACATAATGTGACAGCACTCTTATAAAGAACCAGAATCTGGAGGCTGTGGGGGTTATATATCAATAATGGTCTTGGTTAGATAATTTTTGTTATTTGTCGAGATGCGTTTTTTTTTTTTTTGTGGTGCTGCTCCAAATTTATCATATTGTCGCAGTGACCATGATAAATTTTGTGCAGACCTGCACCCAGATCATTTTCTACCACTCTTTCAGATAATGTCTACCCTGCCTCTGAGGAGCTTGTTTGTCTGTGTGTTTGGCTTCATTTGTTTTAGTTTTAATTTGAAGGTAAATTAAAGGGGTACTCTGGCGCTTAGACATCTTATCCCCTATCCAAAGGATAGGGGATAAGATGCCTGATCGCGGGGGTGCCGCCGCTGGGGATCCCCGTGATCTTGCACCCCATTAAAATCAGTCCCCGGAGCGTGTTTGCTCCGGTTCTGATTACCGTCGATAACGGGGACGGAGCGTTGTGACGTTACAGCTCCGCCCCTCAATGCAAACCTATGGGACCCCTGCGATCAGGCATCTTATCCCCTATCCTTTGGATAGGGGATAAGGTGTCTAAGCGCCAGAGTACCCCTTTAATGTCTAAAAGAAGGTCAGGAAAGAGTCTCCCTCACATTTGAAAAACAAATATTGTTCAAGAGATGGAGGTTTTAGTTGAACAGGTATTTATAAAAAAAAAATTTTTTTTGTCGGATATTTTTTTAAACTTGGGGACATGAAATTGTGAGATGTTGGCCATTACTAACAATCTTCTTGTTTCTTGCATCTTTACCATTCCTTTTTTGTACCTTAAAACATATCTGATTGTTTCATATAGACAACTAATTTACTTTTCCTTTGCACGTTTTTTACATTTTTAACATTTTCTGTCTTTAAACGTCCCTATTCTCTCTCATTCTCTCATAAATTTGTGACCACTGCATCCGTCACTTCAAAACATGGTCTAGTAACACCAAAAGGTCAAAATGACCATGCAATTAGTGTAAAAATAACAGAAATTCACATATGTAGACCAAAAAAAGCAAAAGAACACAATGATAAATAACCCCCTGTATTCTCTGCCTGGCCTCTAGCTGGAAAGGACATTGAATTGTGTTTAATGAAATGCAGTATTCAGCCCATAAACCACATGTAACGTGTCCCTGTCATAAAAAAAAAAAAAAAAAACACAAAAAGGTTTTCTGTGCTGAGACCCCCACCGATCAGTAGAACAAGTGGGGAGAAGCATACACGTAAGTGTTTCACTTGCTCACAGCTATCTCCATCCAGCTTCAATGGACAGCCCCATAGACTTATAATGGGACCCTCTAGGGAAGCTGGACGGAGATGTGCTGTTTTCCCCACTCATTCTACTAATCAGTGGGGGTCTCAGCACTAAGACCCTAGCTGATCAAAACTTTTTACATATCCCAGTGACATTATTTATCTTTGTATTGTGCAGAATGGAACATCTACACTATGTAGCCTATATCTGTGCTAGACATGAAAGCATTCTGGGAGTTATTATTTCGATAAAGAATTACACCACTTCTCCCTTATCTTCTGATTACTAATTTTGCTATTTGACCCCAGAAATCTTAAGCCATTTCCCAGCTCTGTCTTCAGAAGTGTTCGGGCGAGCAGCGCATACTAACTATAAGTCATTTAAATGGTGAATAAGAGCAATTTCCTTTCATGTATCCTCCAATAGTGGTCACATCTTTGAAGTGAATTTATGGTGTTCAGTCGATGAGTGTTCTGGATATTATAAACGACTGTGTAATTATGAATAATAACTCACAGGAAAAACATGGAGAAAGTGAGGAAATTAAAGCCATAAGCAATATGTAATTCTCGAGATACTCAATCATCCAGCAACATCTACAAAAGGAAAGTGACTTCAAGGTTCTTTGTGTGAACACTTTTATTACATGTGTGTATTCTTCTTCAACTGGTCTGGTTAAACCACAAAAGGCTTCCATCCTTGTAAACAAGGTGTGCTTTATGCAAGAACAATACATGCCGGACACAAAACATTCCGATACAACAAATAAGGACAGAACATCCTCTGATCCATTCAGAATGCTTTCACCCATCCAACTTCTTAGAATTCTTAAGAATTAGTTTAGTTACGTAGTCGTGCCCATAGAAAGAAAAATTGTGTAGTCATTATATGTTGCTTTTATGGCTTCCTGGCCATATATACCTGTTTGTAGATCTTATTTAGTTCGCAATATAATGTGTATAAGCAGTGAAGAACCATACCAGTTATTCTTTCACAGGGCAAAAGGCATTGATCATGCTGGATTTTCTTCTATTTCTCCATGGTGCTGAGCAGCACATTAGATGTCTTGCAGCTTCCAATCCATTCTTTGTCTATAGAAATAGCATGTGCAATCCATGTTAAAGGGCAAATCCGTACGGAACTTCTTCACGGCGAGTCTGACCACTGGGACAATCTACTGCCCGGTACCCTGGCTCTCCTCATGCAAGGAGTGACCCCCCCTCCAGGCTCGGAGAGGTGACGAAGCGGTGATCGACTTGCCCCCTCCATGTATCTCTATGGGAGAGCTGGAGATTAAGCTTGTGTATCTCCAGCTCTCCTAACGAGAAGCAAAGAGGTGGCATGTCGACCACTGCTCTGTGCGTTGATCAACGCGGTGATCTCTCCATGCCGGAGGAGAGCCGGCGCACCGGACAGAAAAGTCAGGGCATCGCCCAGGAGTTGGACCCCCCCCCCTGCGATCAGACACATCCCCTATCCTGTGGAAGGGGAAGATAGGGAATAAAAAGTTCAGTACCAGAGTGAGAACTTGGTCCAAGGTCAGACTAGCCCCACCTTAGGTTCCTCAGCTGGTTCCAAGCTATAAAACATTAATCGGTTCCTAATTCAACAGGGCTCCTAAAGCCATATAATCTCATTGTGTCCCTAAGAGGGAAGAAAGATGTGTGAAATATCAAGTGAACATGTCATCAGGAAGAAGGAAGGAGTGGCGAGGATCGGGCAATAGGAGACCAGGAGAGGTAAGTATGTATTTTTTTTTTAGCTTGTTTGTTTTTAACTCACCCCAGTCATATATAAATTTTTTTAACATTTCTGGACAACTCCTTTAATAAAAAAGTGATCAAGTGGCCTGGACTTTATGTAAAGTACTAGCTACGTGCTCTATGCCAGTGGTCTGAAAACTGTGGACCTCCAGATGTTGATACACTACAACTTCCAGCATGCTCGGCCAGCTGTTGGCTGTCTGGGCATGCAGGTAGTTGTAGTTTTGCAACATCTGAAGGTTTGGTGATCACCGCTGTATGTAAGAGGAGTAGGACAGAAGTTAGTGCCTTGAAGAAGACAACATCCCATAACCCTATCTTGCTGTCTGTTCTTGCAATTCCCATTCCATAGAACACGGTTTCCCAACCAGGGTGCCTCCAGCTGTTGCAAACTTACAACTTCCAGCATGCCCGGACAGCCAAAGGCTGTCCGGGCATGCTGGAAGTTGTAGTTTTGCAACAGCTGGAGGCACCCTGGTTGGGAAAGTGTGAGCCTATAACTTGTGAATATTCCAAATCCCTGATGATTCATCCACAAAACATATCTCTGCTCTGTCAACCAAGGAAACATTAAGTCTTCATGTTAAAAGACGCTTTACCTTGGAAACCCAAACCAACACATTAAATGAGAAATCTGAGGGTCAGGGATCAGAAGCTAGAATATGAGGTAATTGTTCCCAGGACACCTTGAATTGTTTTCGGTGGAAGCTGCGGTGGGCCTCACACAGAGACATTCTGTAAAAATCATTATTATATATTGAATGTCAGAGAGTTCCCAGTGTATAGTAATTGTAACGTTCTTACCATGACATCAGAGTGGTGGATCCGCTGTCCTGTGTGAACAATGACTGAGCCGTACCAGGGAGCGGAGTCTAAGGTGCCGCTGGTTTTCCTCCTGAGTCGTGTCGCAAAGCGGGATCTGTCCACACAGGTTGCCCAGATGGAACTTGGCACAGATGGTAGCGTAGTCAGGATGAAGCACAGGTTAGAAGGCAGGAGGCAAAGGAGCGTGGTCGGGTCACAGGCACAAGGTCAGGAGGCAGGCGGCAAAGGAGCAAGGTCAGGTCACAGGCGGCAAAGGAGCAAGGTCAGGTCACAGGCTGGAGGTCAGGAATACAGATGTGGCACACAAAACGTAATGCTTTCTCAAAGGCACTGAGCACAAAGATCCGGCACCATGATGGGGAGGTGCCGGGCTTAAAAAGAGTATGCCCAGCAGGCGACTAATTAAGGGCGTACTGGCCCTATAAATTTAGCAGCACCTGCGCTTGACCTAAGGAGAGGGGATGCGCGCTGACAAAGCACAGAAGCAGGAGGACCGGGGACAGAAGAAGGTGAAGGGATGCCCGGGGCTCGCATGCGGGCGCATCCCACATAGCAAGTCCTGGAGCCACTGCAACTAACCGGAGGAATGGCCGGAGTGTTACCCATAGCAACACCGGGGACACACGAATCCCGGAGCCACAGCAGTTAGGCGAGAGGGGGCGCTCATGGCCAAAATGAATGGCCGGGGCACTGCCCTTAACAGTAATACTTTGTGTTTCCATGTCTAAGCAAGAACCTCCCCCCAATCCCCCCTCTTTTTTTTCACCTACATGGGGTCCATTGGTGACCCGGAAATTTAACAGGATTTTTGCGGAGAAAAAAATAGAGCATGCACTATTTTTTTTCTACACTAAACTCTTGTCCCTCTGGCCGGAATGCCGACGGAACTCCAAATAGCGGAGTCCGATGGCAATGTGAACAAGGCCTAACTGGTGCCAGAAAGTTAAACAGATTTGTAAATTAATTCTATTTAAAAATCCAGTACTTATCAGCTGCTGTATGCTCCAGAGGAAGTTGTGTAGTTCTTACCAATCTGACCACAGTGCTCTCTACTGACACCTCAGTCCGGGTAAGGAACTTTCCAGAGTAGAAGCAAATCCCCATAGAAAACCTCTCCTTTTCTGGACAGTTCCTGACACAGACAGAGGTGGCAGCAGAGATCACTGTAGTCAGACTGGACTGAACTACACAACTTTTTCTGTAGTATACAGCAGCTGTAAAGATTACTGGAAAGATTAAGATTTTTCCACCGGATTACCCCTTTAAAGCATCACCAATTAGCAAATCATTGTATCTGGAGTATGTGGTAACATTGCTGTAGTCTTAAGGAACAATGCTCTTTTTTCCAAGACATTTGTGTTTTCTCATTAGCGGCATGTATATGGCAGCCAAACTTCTGCACATGATGAAAGATTAAAGATTAACCCCACACAAAGGATCTTGTGTAATACTAATACTAAGGAGAGGTTCCTGGACATGGTAACAAGCTCATTACATAATAATGTAGACTATAAGATAAACGTCATTGACTAAATAATGGACTGTTTTGTGGGAGGAGTTGATTTTTTAAAAATAGTTTTCATCAATAAATACTAATATTTTGTTGTAACAAAAAGCTAAGGATCATTGAGAGGGATAAAACGCTCTACCGCTCACTTCTCGTTCTTCTGATTGGTGGTGCTCTGTCATAAAATATGTATGTATTTCTATTTTCTATTCATATCATCATAATAGTTTAGTATTTTACCCAACTATTCAATATTCATGTCATTCACATAGGTGTATGATCAAAACAGGGTGACCGTGAGTTCAGGAGTTAGTCCGGCGCAGAGAGGAACCATCAGGGAGCCAGATAAAATCAATGGATTTATTAGATGCAACGCGTTTTGCTGCGCATGCGCAGCTTCATCAGGCATGCCTCATGAAGCTGCGCATGCGCAGCGAAACGCGTTGCATCTAATAAATCCATTGATTTTATCTGGCTCCCTGATGGTTCCTCTCTGCGCCGGACTAACTCCTGAACTCACGGTCACCCTGTTTTGATTCTACTTCTACCCAGGAGGGCTGCAGTGGATCTTTACTTATATTCATTCTACACTTCACCTTGTTGTGTGTGGGCGCACAACCAACTCTGGTAAGCGGCTTGGGAATTACCGTCCCCCACGCCCACTAACAAGATTTGCTGATCCCGCACATGAGGCGCCTTCCTTCCTCTCTCTAGATAAGTGTATGATATCACTAACTTACAAGACTTTAAGTGAATCCGGTTTAAATTATTTTTATTGGATTTTTTTGAGAAATTTATAACAAAGGAAAGATTGGTCAAGGAAACAACGTGGCCAAGGAACAATACATGACAAATATAACACAGTTATATAAATGTTACTAAAGCAATCACTCAGTTGTATGTAGAAATATTAATTTGCAGAATCATGTGTTTGGATGTTGCGGATATTATAGACATATCCGGTAGATCATTATAGGTCATCTTGAAAAGTAAAAACATCACCTAAGCAGTTTTAAAGTATTTTACAGTCATACCTAAAACTCTGCAGCGAAGAATAGGATTTTTCATGACTAAGTCCTGTAGTCCTCCCCTCTCTCGTCACAGGAAGACTCACCGGAAATATGTGCAAAGTGTGACACACAGTAATCATAAGTAGTAATGGGTAGTTAGAGTAGTACCATTTAATAATATAGGATGAGCAAAATTTAATGGAATAGATCCCAGAACAGCATGAAACCCAAGTACACCATGATAGAAGTGATGTGCATGGTTAATTCGCAACACCTAGGCCAGTGAATCTGAAAACGTTATGTCCTACCCACTAACTGATTGGCAGGTGTCCCTGAAATGAGTGATGCACACTGTGCATGTGCAGCTGGCACTCTATTCATTCTTTATAGGACAGCCAAACATTGCAACGTTCGGTGGCCCCGTATGGGATGAACAACATCATGGCCACCTTGTGCGCACCATTTATTTCATTGACAATTTTGTCCCCATTCTTGGGATTGGTAGAGGTCCAAGTAGTTGGATCCCCACCGATCAGCTTTTTGTCTCCTATCCTGTGGATAGGGAAAACTTCTTCAGATGGGCATACCCCTTTAAAGGGGTACTCTGCCCCTAGATATCTTATCCCCTATCCAAAGCATAGGGAATAAGATGTTTGATCATGGGGCTACCGCCACTGGGGACCTCCCTGCATCCCGGCGTTCGTTTAGAGTGTCGGGTGCAGCTCTGGAGGCTCGTGACGTCATGGCCACGCCCCGCATGTGATGTCACGACGACACCCCCTCAATGCAAGTCTATGGGAGGGATCGTGACGGCCATCACGCCCCCTCCCATAGACTTGCATTGAGGGGACGTGGCCGTGACATCACAAGCAGGGCATGACCGTGACGTTTCGAGCCTCCGTCCAGCATCACCAGTCATCTGGCACGGAGCGAAGTTCTCTCAGTGCACCGGATGTCTGGGGTGCCGCAGCCAAGATCACTGGGGGCCCCAGCGGCAGGACCCCCACGATCAGACATCTTATCCCCTATCCTTTGGATAGAGGATAAGATGCCTCGGGGCGGAGTACCCCTTTAAGTACCAGGCTAGTCGATATCTCCACACAGAGATAAGGTGGTTAGACTATAAATAATGGAACGATCAATATCAAAAATCAAACAAGATCTCATTCTAGGTTTTGCTATGAAGCCCCAATGCTATTTGCTGCATCTTAGTAATGCATAAAAGGTTTTTACATTAGTCCTTAATGCAACATAATTGGATGCATCATCACTGCAGCATTACTGTGCTGTGACATTGATATTTTTGTATACATGATATTGTTATATTTTAGAAATAACACAGATAGCAAAAGGTGGGGGGGGGGAGGTAAAAAGAAATGCAAGGTAATGAATATGGGATATAAAATCCTCACTATTAATAACTGTCACGATGCCGGCTGGCAGGTAGTGGATCCTCTGTGCCAGAGAGGGATGGCGAGGACCGCGCTAGTGGACCGGTTCTAAGCCACTACAGGTTTTCACCAGAGCCCGCCGCAAAGCGGGATGGTCTTGCTGCGGCGGTAGTGACCAGGTCGTATCCACTAGCAACGGCTCACCTCTCTGGCTGCTGAAGATGCTGAAGATAGGCGCGGTACAATGGAGTAGGCAGAAGCAAGGTCGGACGAAGCAGAAGGTCGGGGGCAGGCGGCAAGGATCGTAGTCAGGGGCAACGGCAGGAGGTCAGGAACACGGACTAGGAACAGACAAGGAATGCTTTCACTAGGCACAAGTGCAACAAGATCCGGCAAGGGAGTGCAGGGGAAGTGACTAGATATAGGGAAGTGCACAGGTGAACACAATAAGCTAATTGGGAAGATTGGGCCAGGCACCATCATTGGTGCACTGGCCCTTTAAATCGCAGAGACCCGGCGCGCGCGCGCCCTAGGGAGCGGGGCCGCGCGCGCCGGGACAGGACCGAGGGAGAGCGAGTCAGGTACGGGGACCGGGGTGCGCATCGCGAGCGGGCGCTACCCGCATCGCGAATCGCACCCCGGCTGAAGGCGGGACCGCAGCGCACCCGGTCAGTGGATCTGACCGGGGCGCTGCAACAACGAAGATGAGGCGAGCGCTCCGGGGAGGAACGGGGACCCGGAGCGCTCGGCGTAACAGTACCCCCCCCCTTGGGTCTCCCCCTCTTCTTGGGGCCAAAGAACCTGAGAAAAAAAAACTCGATTTTTCCATGAAGAGGTCCGATGCAAATTAGGAGGGGTTCTGTGTGGAAACGTACGAGACAGTCCAATCTTTTATTGTAAAAACAATAGATGTAGAGGGGTCTGGCGAGACTGGTCACAGGAACGTAGAACCTGTTGATGAGAGAGGCCAAAAAAAATTTTCCTGCAGATCCGGAATCCAAGAAGAGCATAGTAGAGAAGGAGAAAGTAGAGGCAGATATCCGCACAGGCACAGTAAGGCGTGGAGAAGCAGAGTTGACATCAAGAACTGTGTCACCTTCGTGCGGAGTCAGCGTGCGTCTTTCCAGGCGGGGAGGACGGATAGGACAATCCTTCAGGAAGTGTTCGGTACCGGCATGGTACAGGCAAAGATTCTCCATGCGGCTTCGTGTCCTCTCTTGAGGTGTCAAGCAAGACCGGTCAACATGCATAGCCTCCGCGGCGGGAAGCACAGGAACAGATTGCAGAGGACCAGAGGAGAGAGGAGCCGGAGAGAAAAAACGCTTCGTGCGAACAAAGTCCATATCCAGGCGGAGCTCCAGACGCCATCCGGAAGAACGCATGTCAATGCGAGTGGCTAGATGAATGAGTTCATGTAGGTCAGCAGGAGTCTCTCGTGCGGCCAGAACATCTTTAATGTTGCTGGATAGGCCTTTTTTAAAGGTCGCGCAGAGAGTCTCACTATTCCAGGACAACTCGTAAGCAAGAGCACGGAACTGAATGGCGTACTCGCCAACGGAAGAAACACCCTGGACCAGGTTCAGCAGGGCAATCTCGGCTGAAGAAGCTCGGGCAGGTTCCTCAAAGACACTTCGAATTTCCGAGAAGAAGGAGTGTACAGAGGCAGTGACGGGGTCATTGCGGTCCCAGAGCGGTGCGGCCCATGACAGGGCTTTTCCAGACAGAAGGCAGAACACGAAAGCCACCTTAGACCTTTCAGTAGGAAACTGGTCCGACATCATCTCCAAGTGCTGGGAACATTGCGAAAGAAAGCCACGGCAATACTTAGAGTCCCCATTAAATTTGTCCGGCAAGGACAGGCAGAGGCTAGGAGTGGCCACTCGCTGCGGAGGAGGTGCAGGAGCTGGCGGAGGAGATGATTTCTGAAGAAGTTGCGAATGTTGGCGCACCATGGTGGACACTTCCGACAGCTGGTGGGTTAGAAGGGCGACCTGTCGGGCGATATCAGAGGCAACTGGCAGGGGATGTTGGTGCAAAATGGTGGACACTTCCGACAGCTGGTGGGTTAGATGGGCGACCTGTCGGGCGATATCAGAGACAGCTGGCAGGGGAACCTCAGCGGGATCCATGGCCGGATCTACTGTCACGATGCCGGCTGGCAGGTAGTGGATCCTCTGTGCCAGAGAGGGATGGCGAGGACCGCGCTAGTGGACCGGTTCTAAGCCACTACAGGTTTTCACCAGAGCCCGCCGCAAAGCGGGATGGTCTTGCTGCGGCGGTAGTGACCAGGTCGTATCCACTAGCAACGGCTTACCTCTCTGGCTGCTGAAGATGCTGAAGATAGGCGCGGTACAATGGAGTAGGCAGAAGCAAGGTCGGACGTAGCAGAAGGTCGGGGGCAGGCGGCAAGGATCGTAGTCAGGGGCAACGGCAGGAGGTCAGGAACACGGACTAGGAACAGACTAGGGATGCTTTCACTAGGCACAAGTGCAACAAGATCCGGCAAGGGAGTGCAGGGGAAGTGACTAGATATAGGGAAGTGCACAGGTGAACACAATAAGCTAATTGGGAAGATTGGGCCAGGCACCATCATTGGTGCACTGGCCCTTTAAATCGCAGAGACCCGGCGCGCGCGCGCCCTAGGGAGCGGGGCCGCGCGCGCCGGGACAGGACCGAGGGAGAGCGAGTCAGGTACGGGGACCGGGGTGCGCATCGCGAGCGGGCGCTACCCGCATCGCGAATCGCACCCCGGCTGAAGGCGGGACCGCAGCGCACCCGGTCAGTGGATCTGACCGGGGCGCTGCAACAACGAAGATGAGGCGAGCGCTCCGGGGAGGAACGGGGACCCGGAGCGCTCGGCGTAACAATAACCCACCCATATGTCAAGATAAAGCAAAACAGCTCCCATAACTAAATGGTACAAAAAAAACGGAGCCTTTATACATAAAAATACAAGCAATATTTTATTTAATAAACAAGAAAACACAAGAAATACAGGACTCCAACCCAAGGTATTTCTCAAGGGGAGAAAGGCTTCGGTCCCGAAACGCAGCGTTGGGGTGGTGCCCCTCAGGTCCCGTTGGAGCTTTATTTTGTATAAGTATGTTTTCTTATTGTATTATGACTTGCTGTTCTTTGTAGTCCTTCTTTGGGACACTGCTTTATTAAAGTGCCGTTTTTGCACACTATATTATACCATATGTAGTTTTTCTCTTGCCCTAGCTCTTCTGTGTGACCTGAGGGGTCACCCTTGCTGTTTTCCACCCCCCTTGGGTTGGAGTCCTGTGTTTCTTGTATTTTCTTGTTTATTAAATAAAATATTGTTTGTATTTTTATGCATAAAGGCTCCGTTTTTTTGTTTGTACCATGATATGCATATTTTCCTTCCTGTGACATTACTATGTATGATTCCTATTTGGTAACTTCATCTGTTATCCCTATACTCTTTGCTTTAGAAATAGATAGATTATCTTCTTTATAACCAGGTGCGGATGTCTTTGGCAGGGAGAATGAAGAAAAGATAACCTGTGCGCTCAAATATTCCTATCTGTAATAAAAATAATTAAAAACACTTATATAGGATTATATATTATATTCCGAGTGATAAAACGAAGTCTTATCTCAGTAAAGTATGTTCTGGAGGATAATCAATTGACGTACAGACACAGCCTCACCAGTCTGGTACCAGTTCCTGAAGATGAAGAGGTATGCCAAATTCTCCATCATCTTTCAACTAGATGACTATGAATGTTGGATAGGAAAATAGAATAAGATTGTTCAAACTTACCTTTGAAAGCCAAGTTTGTGTTACTTAATATATCAAACATTCTTGAAATTGACCCAAAAATTATTCTTTCACATGGAACTAACAATCTTCCGCCCAGGAAATTCTTACACTAAGCAGGCTGGAGGATTAGCAGAGCTGAGGAGGGAGAGGACCTAATAGTATAGCAGGAGCCAGAGGGAGTCAGATAGAGTAGGAGTTACATCCCAGCGGAGAATCGCACTTGCCCCAGACATTACAGCTGCAATTACAACAAGCTAATTCATTCCTGGATGTTTGCTTCATCATTGTCTTATAAATGTCCTCCAGCATTTCCTGAATCCTGTGTATACAATGGTCATTTACATTACATGCGTAATTGTTTTCTTTAGTGTTTTTTAAAGAAGAAATACAGCTGGAAGATGTAAAGAACGTGTGTGTTTTGCCCCAGTGTACTCATTGTGGAGAGCCCGACTTTCTCCACCCAAAACCAAAAGAATAGTTTGGTGATTATTTTTCCAAGGATACAGTAATAAGATATTACTCACTTCT
This sequence comes from Hyla sarda, assembly GCF_029499605.1. Classification (NCBI taxonomy): domain Eukaryota; kingdom Metazoa; phylum Chordata; class Amphibia; order Anura; family Hylidae; genus Hyla; species Hyla sarda. The sequence continues at coordinate 308,111,975 of NC_079193.1, forward strand.
GTTCTACTATTCCTACGCTCTGCGGGAACAGTGGTCAAAGGGTCTTCAAGACTAACAAACCAAGACAATGATATAAAAGAGCTTCTACGGAAATGGACCTAACATGGTCACTAGTAGACTACATTTGATCCACTGAAATTGATGGAACGGACTTGGGTATGCCAGTATATACATCAGCCGGTTTGCTAACATATACCCCGAATGTAGCCTAAGGCTATGTTCACATTGTAAAAACTAAAGCATTTTTTATGCATGTTTTTTGTGGACATTTTTTTGTCCATACTTAAAAAAAATACATTTTTGTTGCTTAAAGCGTACCTGTCAGATCTCCCCCCCCCCAAAAAAAAAAATGTTTATAAAAAAATTAGTATGTTACTCTATACCTAATCCTGACCATATTCATCTAGTTTTTATGCCTCTATCACCTACATTTATTATAAAAAAAATATAAATAAAAAGAATACCTCTTTTCATTAGCTCACAGTGCTAGAAATCCTCTCAGGGGAAGGGGAGAGCCCCTCCCTTGTGGTGGGAGGTGACTGATGTGTCTGCTCATGCAGCCTTGTCCATGAGTCATCTCTTGTCTATGACTCATGGACAAGCCTGATGCTGCTGCAGGACTGGTCAGTGTCCCATTAAGTAGAGGGACCCCTAGTGGTGGGATTGTCAGGAGCCGTTTCCTTTATTAAATATTAAAAAAAATGTAAACAACCACATTACAAAAGGCCATCAGTAACAACATATAAAATGTTTTTGGATCTCCCCATTTAATAATATGCTTCATCAAAAATGTAGGCAAGAGGATAGTAGAGTTCAGTGACAGCATCCTATAAACATTAGGTCCATTTTTATTATTATGGTTGTTATTGGTATTATTGTTGCAATTTTTGTATTATAATTATACCAATCTGAAGAGATAAAGCAACTTTGACAGTGAAGAGTTGAGATCCGCAATGTACCTGCTATATAGTTCATTCTCCTTATGGGACCAGGATAAAGCCATAGTCACAATAGTGTTAATAATATCCATCCATCTCTCATGTTCTTGGTTGTTGACTTCCACTTCTTCCTTTTCACTCTTCGCTTTCTTATCTCTTCCAGACAGCTAGATCTTCTTACAACTTGTCCAAAATAAGGTAGCCTCAGTCTGGTGACTTGTTCTCCGTACGGAGGATTAATCCGCCCATAGACATTATATCTGAGTGTGTTCGTATTTCATATAATTATATCTGAGTATGTTCGTATTTCATATCATTATATCTGAGTATGTTCGTATGTTTCAATTCTAAAAGAGAATTTACAGCTACCGGGCTACCTTGGTGCAACTTATCTTACTGGGGAGACAGGTTAAATCCAGATTGATCTTTCATTTCCTCTATGAGAGAAATTAGGGGAATATCTTGATGTTCTATCTATTAGATTTTTAGTGGATCCCATCTAAATCCATGCAAATTGCAAAGGAAATCAAATGTATATGATCATCTGTAAAGTGTATTTACTCAATGTTCCTGCTATCCTCATTGCCATTCTTAAAAGTTGCTACAACCAAATTTAAAGTGATCAAAACTTTAGTCCCTGTTCTAAGCTTGGGATGGAAGGAGGATTCTTCTCAAAGAGATCCATTGGTGGATGAAGACATTATAGTTAATGCTTGATGGAAAAAAAGTTAGAAAATTCTATATAAGGGGGAAAAAAAACTGTCTCATACTAAATCAGCTGTCTCAGGGTTCTTGCCCCTCGTCAGTATAGAGTGAGGCACTTTAGTGATGTTGAAGGCATTATTTTAATACAGTGATTCCCAACCAGTGTGCCTCCAGCTGTTGCAAAACTACAACTCCCAGCATGCCCAGACAGCCTTTTGCTGTGCAGGCATGCTGGGGATTGTAGTTTTGCAACAGCTGGAGGCACGCTGGTAGGGAAACATTGCTCTAATATATATACATATATAAATATGTATGTATATCTAGAGAGAGACCAAAAACGAGATTACAGCACTACTTAACGTTGCCATTGTTGTGACATTAATAGGAATGTCCCGATACCATTTTTTTAAGACCAAGTACGAGTACCGATACTTTAATTCTAGTACTCGCCGATACCAAGTACGAGTACTTTTATTTTAAAGGGAATCTGACACCAGGGTGACCCGGTTTCTGGCACTGTTTACCATGCTGATATGCGGTTCCTTGTTGTGCGTAATGGAGGCGACTGCTGTAGTATGAGCACATATTTCTCTCTTCTCCATTGGGCAGAGCAAAGAATTTGCATTGGGGTGAGACCTCTGACCACATGGTGAGCAGCGGTAGAAATCAGGTCACCTGCACTATCTACCTATAAATTCAAGTTAGTGCAGGTGACTCTGCTGTAAGATTGCTTAAAATATTAGGCAGTATCCCCTTGCAGACACTAGCAGCAGCCCCCTGTAGACCACAGCCCCCCCCCTTGTAGACAGCGCCCCCCCCCCCCCTTGTAGACAGCAGGCACACCCTTGTAGACAGCAGGCACCCCCTGTAGACATTAATAGCAGACCCCCTGTAGACCGAAGCCCCCCTTTAGACAGCAGCCCCCTGCAGATGTTAGTAGCAGTCCCCCTGTAGACCGCAGTCCCCCTTTAGACAGCAGCCCCCCTGCTGATGTTAGTAGCAGCCCTCCTGTAGACCGCAGCCCCCCTTAGGCAGGGAAGGATTGCACACTATTCTTGCCCACTCCCCTGTCCCTGCCTACTTATGTACCTGCCCAAGACGACAGGTCCGTAACCACGGTGACAGTCCCTTCCTAAATAAGTGAGGGACAGTCAAAGTGTCTAACGACTAACAGAAAACAAACCTAAACACGTACACACAAAAATACGTAGTCAGAGGGTAGTGAGTGAACCTGTAGTGCACAAAGTACAGTAACAGAGTATCAAAGGGAAGTCAAAAGGCCCCCGTGATCGCCAGTAATCAGACCCGGAGCGAAGATGCTCCGGGGACTGATTATAACGGGGTGCTGTATGCAAACTCACAGGGGACCCAGCTGCGGGACCCCCGCGATCAGGCATCTTATCCCCTATCCTTTGAATAGGGGATAAGATGTCTTAGCGCCGGAGTACCCCTTTAACAAAGAACAAAAAAATTATAGTTTGTACTAACTTGCTATAAGATGGGCGCATGTATGGGAATATATAAATAACTGCTCCTATAGTATAAAACAACCGTCTCCAAACTGTGGACCTCAAGATGTTGCCAAAGGATGTCTGGGCATTCTGGGAGTTGTAGTTTTGCAACAGCTGGAGGTCCACACTTTGGAGACCACTATTATAAAATGTATAAGAACATGTAACACGTAAAACCATTTAAAAATGGCTGCAAAGGTAAACTAAGGATAAACTAGCAAATATAGGGGAATTAGGTCTTTTGGGTGTTGGGTGGAGATAATTCTCTTGCGCGGATGGTGTAATACTGTTGTGTAACTATTTTGCAGCTCTTATAAGAAGGAACAGACTATGGAGCTTGGAATGTTATAATAATTTTCATAACACCAATTATATGTAATCTGCTAATCTTACAAATTGTAGCCAGTGTTCGTTATGAAAGAAGAACAATAGTAGGACTGTCCTGCCTCGATATGTTACAATAGTTGGGGCTTTGCAGAGGATTTTTGAACACATTTGTGGGGATTTAATATTTATTGAGCCTCAAGCACATTAGTGAGGTCGGGCACTGATGTTGGGTAATAAAGCCTGGCTCCCATGGCAATGAAGATTTATCAATTCAATTACTTCTAATGGCATAAACACATGACCACCTTTTTTTATCAAGAACCTCAACACTTTTGTCTTAGTTTCTATGGTTTTTCACAACTTAGCATTGTCCATTTGCAGCAATAACATCTTTATCGGGTGATCTTTATTCCTCATCCACCAAACCTTACAGATGACGCTATATATTTGGACAGTGCCCTTCCTTAGAAGATGATAAAGTGTGATAAATATTTCTGTTTTTCTTCATGTATGAATAATAATGTTAGTAATAATAATAATGTTTTTACATTATTTACGTATATACATTTTTTTTTGCCTTTCTCTTTTCCTATATAAGCTTAAAGGGGTACTCTGCCCCTAGACATCTTAACCCCTATCTAAAGGATAGGGCATAAGATGTCTGATAGAGGGTGTCCCGCCGCTGGGGACCACCGCGATCTCGGCTGCGGCACCCAGACATCCAGTGCACGGAGTGAACTTCGCTCTGTGCCGGATGATGGCGATGCGGGGCAGAGTCTCGTGAGGTCACGCCCCGCTAGTGATGTCACGGCCATGCCCCCTTAATGCAAGTCTGTGGGAGGGGGCATGACAGCCGTCATGCCCCCTCCCATAGGTTTGCATTGAGGGGGCTTGATCGTGACATCATGAGGCTCTGGCACTGCACCCGACGCTCTAAACGAACGCTGGGTTCAGCAGGGAGATTTTGGGGGTCCCCAGTGGTGGGACCCCCGCGAACAGACATCTTATCCCCTATCCTTTGCATAGGGGATAAGATGTCTAGGGGCGGAATACTCCTTTAATAATTATAGAAGCATTGTGTTGTAGAACCGTGTAAGCGGCCGAAACAATTTGTATACAATATACCGGGGGTGAAGCTCACAAACATGGTAGAATGCAATGTCATAGTGAACCCCTAACAAAGCAAAAAAGCATTTATGCCATCACATTTCATAGACTTAGCATGTAAAAACTGGTAAGTTATTAGAGCTTGTACTATTTCAGAGGTAAAGGTCCCAGATTTTGTTGCGCCTTCTCCCATTACATGAGATACTTGTACTATTTTCCTTAAAGCTCTCGATTGCATCATCTTCTATCTTGGAGCGTAACTAACCGGCTGTCCACATATCTGATAAATGTGCTATAACCAGGCTGTCTATAAGCTTGAATTGTGTTGCACTGTCCAGGGAGCCATTGTCAACTCATTTTGGTGTCTGGATCCCAGAATTGTAGGAAATAGATGCTCCGAAGAGAGTTCTTCTACTGTCCTAGTACAATATCAGTATTATCATGAAGAAGGCTGTAGTTCGATAGAAGCTTTAGTCAAATGAGGATCAGACATACTGTACATCAAAGAAATTGCACAAAGGAACTAAATAAGCAATAATATATACTATCATAAAATAATACAGTGACCCCTCGACCTACGATGGCCTCGACATACGATAATTTCAACATGAGATGGCCTCTCAAAGGCCATCGCATGTTGAAGGCAGCATCAACATACGATCACTGCTTCAGCTGTCACCGGATAGCCGTTTACGGTGCCCCGTGTGGTCCGCTGACGATCACTTACCTGTCCTCGGGGCTCCGGCGTGTCCTCTTCGGGATCCCCTGCATAGTCGGCGCTCTCCATCGATGTCATCACGTCGCTGCGCACGTCATCCAATAGGAGCGGCATGCGTAGCGAAGTGATGGCGGTGACGGAGAGCAAGGATGCCGGGGAAGCAGAGGCCTTGCTGGAGCGTCGGGGACACCTCGGGGACGCAGCGACAGTGATGGACGGCGACATCCAGGGCAGCGGTGACGAGCGGTGACGGTTCGGAGCGGCGGGGACAGGTGAGTACAACTTCCTCTAACAGTGGTCTACAACCTGCGGACCTCCAGATGTTGCAAAACTACAACCCCCAGCATGCCCGGACAGCTAACGGCTGTCCGGGCATGCAGGGTGTTGTAGTTTTGCACCATCTGGAGGTCTGCAGGTTGTAGACCATTGTCCTATACTTTACATTGCACGGATCCCTCAACATGCGATGGTTTCAACAAACGATGATTACCATCGTATGTTGAGGGACCACTGGATATAATAATAGGCATTCATTTCTATAGGCTTCATTGTAAGAGCAGGGTTATGCATTCCATGTAGAGACAGCAAAAATGATTGCTAAAAGGCCAAATTGGGTTGCATAAATTCTGTTTTTACAAAGAATTAGCAGGACGTGTTTCACAATTAGTAAATCAGGTCCAATATCTCTGTTACTAAGAGTGGAGTGGAGTTTTCTTAGTGTTTTTCCACAGTAATTACAAAGGTTTCCTTACATTTTGCACTTTTCCATAGGTTTTGCTTTTTTACACATGCTCCGATCTGTCGGGTTTTCCTCAGCTCAAATCCACCACATTTTCTGTGGAAACCTTAGTAAGTATATACATTATAATTTTGGTGAAAATATCGGGGGCAAGCCCCCTTTTTGTGACAACGCCCCCTTTCCCTGGCGGTCACACCCCTTTTTGGGGTTTTCTGTCTAAAATGGAGAGTTGGTCGGGTTTTTACATTTTTTTTTTTAATTTTACATCGCAAATTCTAACGCAAAACCCAACATGAATTTTTTTATTTCTGTATGAAAGTCTCCAAAATGTTTCTTCTCCAATATATTAGTCCGACTTACAGTGCCTTGGAAAAGTATTCACCCCTTTGGACTTTTGCCCATTTTGATACTGTTATAAACTGGAATTCAAATAGATTTATGTAGACTTTTACCACTTGATCAAAACAACACGCATAGTAGTGTTACGCCGAGCGCTCCGGGTCCCCGCTCCTCCCCGGAGCGCTCGCTTCACTGTCGCTACTGCAGCGCTCCGGTCAGTTCCACTGACCCGGTGCGCTGCGATACCGTCTCCAGCCGGGATGCGATTCGCGATGCGGGTGGCGCCCGCTCGCGATGCGCATCCCGGCTCCCGTACCTGACTCGCTCTCCGTCTGTCCTGTCCCGGCGCGCGCGGCCCCGCTCCCTAGGGCGCGCGCGCGCCGGGTCTCTGCGATTTAAAGGGCCACTGCGCCGCTGATTGGCGCAGTGGTTCCAATTAGTGTGTTCACCTGTGCACTCCCTATTTATACCTCACTTCCCCTGCACTCCCTCGCCGGATCTTGTTGCCATTGTGCCAGTGAAAGCGTTTCCTTGTGTGTTCCTAGCCTGTGTTCCAGACCTCCTGCCGTTGCCCCTGACTACGATCCTTGCTGCCTGCCCCGACCTTCTGCTACGTCCGACCTTGCTTCTGTCTACTCCCTTGTACCGCGCCTATCTTCAGCAGCCAGAGAGGTTGAGCCGTTGCTAGTGGATACGACCTGGTCACTACCGCCGCAGCAAGACCATCCCGCTTTGCGGCGGGCTCTGGTGAAAACCAGTAGTGACTTAGAACCGGTCCACTAGCACGGTCCACGCCAATCCCTCTCTGGCACAGAGGATCCACCTCCTGCCAGCCGGCATCGTGACAGTAGATCCGGCCATGGATCCCGCTGAAGTTCCTCTGCCAGTTGTCGCCGACCTCACCACGGTGGTCGCCCAGCAGTCACAACAGTTAGCGCAACAAGGCCACCAGCTGTCTCAACTGACCGTGATGCTACAGCAGCTACTACCTCAGCTTCAGCAACCATCTCCTCCGCCAGCTCCTGCACCTCCTCCGCAGCGAGTGGCCGCTTCAGGCCTACGACTATCCTTGCCGGATAAATTTGATGGGGACTCTAAATTTTGCCGTGGCTTTCTTTCTCAATGTTCCCTGCACTTGGAGATGATGTCGGACCAGTTTCCTACTGAAAGGTCTAAGGTGGCTTTCGTAGTCAGCCTTCTGTCTGGAAAAGCTCTTTCGTGGGCTACACCGCTCTGGGACCGCAATGACCCCGTCACTGCCTCTGTACACTCCTTCTTCTCGGAAATTCAAAGTGTCTTTGAGGAACCTGCCCGAGCCTCTTCTGCTGAGACTGCCCTGTTGAACCTGGTCCAGGGTAATTCTTCCGTTGGCGAGTACGCCGTACAATTCCGTACTCTTGCTTCAGAACTATCCTGGAATAATGAGGCCCTCTGCGCGACCTTTAAAAAAGGCCTATCCAGCAACATTAAAGATGTTCTGGCCGCACGAGAAATCCCTGCTAACCTACATGAACTCATTCATCTTGCCACTCGCATTGACATGCGTTCTTCCGGATGGCGTCTGGAGCTCCGCCTGGATATGGACTTTGTTCGCACGAGGCGTTTTTTCTCCCCGGCTCCTCTCTCCTCTGGTCCTCTGCAATCCGTTCCTGTGCTTCCCGCCGCGGAGGCTATGCAAGTTGACCGGTCTCGCTTGACACCTCAAGAGAGGACACGACGCCGCATGGAGAATCTTTGCCTGTACTATGCCGGTACCGAACACTTCCTGAAGGATTGTCCTATCCGTCCTCCCCGCCTGGAAAGACGTACGCTGACTCCGCACAAAGGTGACACAGTTCTTGATGTCAACTCTGCTTCTCCACGCCTTACTGTGCCTGTGCGGATATCTGCCTCTACCTTCTCCTTCTCTACTATGGTCTTCTTGGATTCCGGATCTGCAGGAAAAATTTTTTTGGCCTCTCTTATCAACAGGTTCTACGTCCCTGTGACCAGTCTCGCCAGACCCCTCTACATCTATTGTATTAACAATGAAAGATTGGACTGTCTCATGCGTTTCCGCACAGAACCCCTCCTAATGTGCATCGGACCTCATCACGGAAAAATTGACTTTTTTTTCCTCAGGTTCTTTGGCCCCAAGAAGAGGGGGAGACCCAAGGGGGGGGGTACTGTTACGCCGAGCGCTCCGGGTCCCCGTTCCTCCCCGGAGCGCTCGCCTCATCCTCGTTGCTGCAGCGCCCCGGTCAGATCCACTGACCGGGTGCGCTGCGGTCCCGCCTCCAGCCGGGATGCGATTCGCGATGCGGGTGGCGCCCGCTCGCGATGCGCACCCCGGTCCCCGTACCTGACTCGCTCTCCATCGGTCCTGTCCCGGCGCGCGCGGCCCCGCTCCCTAGGGCGCGCGCGCGCCGGGTCTCTGCGATTTAAAGGGCCAGTGCACCTATGATGGTGCCTGGCCCAATCTTCCAATTAGCTTAATTAGTTTCCACCTGTGCACTTCCCTATATCACCTCACTTCCCCTGCACTCCCTTGCCGGATCTTGTTGCACTTGTGCCTAGTGAAAGCGTTCCCTTGTTTGTTCCTAGCCCGTGTTCCTGACCTCCTGCCGTTGCCCCTGACTACGATCCTTGCCGCCTGCCCCCGACCTTCTGCTACGTCCGACCTTGCTTCTGCCTACTCCCTTGTACCTCGCCTATCTTCAGCAGTCAGAGAGGTGAGCCGTTGCTAGTGGATACGACCTGGTCACTACCGCCGCAGCAAGACCATCCCGCTTTGCGGCGGGCTCTGGTGAAAACCTGTAGTGGCTTAGAACCGGTCCACTAGCGCGGTCCTCGCCACCCCTCTCTGGCACAGAGGATCCACTACCTGCCAGCCGGCATCGTGACATACATCAATTGTGTCAACAATGAAAGATTGGACTGTACCATACGTTTCCGCACGGAGACCCTCCTAATGTGCATCGGACCTCACCATGAGAAAATTGAGTTTTTGGTCCTCCCCAATTGCACTTCCGAAATTCTCCTTGGACTACCCTGGCTTCAACACCACTCCCCAACCCTGGATTGGTCCACTGGGGAGATCAAGAGTTGGGGTCCCTCTTGTTCCAAAGACTGCCTTAAACCGGTTCCCAGTACTCCTTGCCGTGACCCTGTGGTCCCTCCTGTAACCGGTCTCCCTAAGGCCTATATGGACTTCGCGGATGTTTTTTGCAAAAAACAAGCTGAGACTTTACCTCCTCACAGGCCTTATGACTGTCCCATTGACCTCCTCCCGGGCACTACTCCACCCCGGGGCAGAATTTATCCTCTCTCTGTCCCAGAGACTCTTGCTATGTCTGAGTATATCCAGGAAAATTTAAAGAAGGGCTTTATCTGCAAATCTTCCTCTCCTGCCGGAGCCGGATTTTTCTTTGTGTCCAAAAAAGATGGCTCTCTACGTCCTTGCATTGACTACCGCGGTCTTAATAAAATCACTGTAAAAAACCGCTACCCCCTACCTCTCATCTCTGAACTCTTTGATCGCCTCCAAGGTGCCCACATCTTTACAAAACTGGACTTAAGAGGTGCCTATAATCTCATCCGCATCAGAGAGGGGGATGAATGGAAAACAGCATTTAACACTAGAGATGGACACTTTGAGTATCTGGTCATGCCCTTTGGCATGTGCAACGCCCCTGCCGTCTTCCAAGACTTTGTTAATGAAATTTTTCGTGATCTCTTATATTCCTGTGTTGTTGTATATCTGGACGATATCCTGATTTTTTCTGCCAACCTAGAAGAACACCGCCAGCATGTCCGCATGGTTCTTCAGAGACTTCGTGACAATCAACTTTATGCCAAAATGGAGAAATGTCTGTTTGAATGTCAATCTCTTCCTTTCCTAGGATACTTGGTCTCTGGCCAGGGACTACAAATGGATCCAGACAAACTCTCTGCCGTCTTAGATTGGCCACGCCCCTCCAGACTCCGTGCTATCCAACGTTTTTTGGGGTTCGCCAATTATTACAGACAATTCATTCCACATTTTTCCACCATTGTGGCTCCTATCGTGGCTTTAACCAAAAAGAATGCCAATCCTAAGTCATGGCCTCCTCAAGCGGAAGACGCCTTTAAACAGCTCAAGTCTGCCTTTTCTTCGGCTCCCGTGCTCTCCAGACCTGACCCATCTAAACCCTTCCTATTGGAGGTTGATGCCTCCTCTGTAGGAGCTGGAGCGGTCCTTCTACAGAAAAATTCTTCCGGGCATGCTGTTACTTGTGGTTTTTTTTCTAGGACCTTCTCTCCGGCTGAGAGGAACTACTCCATCGGGGACCGAGAGCTTCTAGCCATTAAATTAGCACTTGAGGAATGGAGGCATCTGTTGGAGGGATCAAGATTTCCAGTTATTATTTACACCGATCACAAGAACCTCTCCTATCTCCAGTCTGCCCAACGACTGAATCCTCGCCAGGCCAGGTGGTCTCTGTTCTTTGCCCGATTTAATTTTGAAATTCACTTTCGGCCTGCCGATAAGAACATTAGGGCCGATGCTCTCTCTCGTTCCTCGGATGCCTCGGAAGTAGAGCTCTCTCCGCAACACATCATTCCCCCTGACTGCCTGATCTCCACTTCTCCAGCCTCCATCAGGCAAACTCCTCCAGGGAAGACCTTCGTTTCTCCACGCCAACGCCTCGGAATCCTCAAATGGGGTCACTCCTCCCATCTCGCAGGTCATGCGGGTATCAAGAAATCCGTGCAACTCATCTCTCGTTTCTATTGGTGGCCGACTCTGGAGACGGATGTTGTGGATTTTGTACGAGCCTGCACTGTCTGTGCCCGGGATAAGACTCCTCGCCAGAAGCCCGCTGGCCTTCTTCATCCTCTGCCTGTCCCCGAACAGCCTTGGTCTCTGATTGGTATGGACTTTATTACAGACTTACCCCCATCCCGTGGCAACACTGTTGTTTGGGTGGTCGTTGATCGATTCTCCAAGATGGCACATTTCATCCCTCTTCCTGGTCTTCCTTCAGCGCCTCAGTTGGCAAAACAATTTTTTGTACACATTTTTCGTCTTCACGGGTTGCCCACGCAGATCGTCTCGGATAGAGGCGTCCAATTCGTGTCAAAATTCTGGAGGGCTCTCTGTAAACAACTCAAGATTAAATTAAACTTTTCCTCTGCATATCATCCTCAATCCAATGGGCAAGTAGAAAGAATTAACCAGGTCCTGGGTGATTATTTACGCCATTTTGTTTCCTCCCGCCAGGATGACTGGGCAGATCTTCTACCATGGGCCGAATTCTCGTATAACTTAATACAGAGTCTCTGAATCTTCCTCCAAATCCCCATTTTTCGTGGTGTACGGCCGTCACCCTCTTCCCCCCCTCCCTACTCCCTTGCCCTCTGGTTTGCCCGCTGTGGATGAAATATCTCGTGATCTTTCCACCATATGGAAAGAGACCCAAAATTCTCTTTTACAGGCTTCATCACGCATGAAGAAGTTTGCTGATAGAAAAAGAAGAGCTCCCCCCATTTTTTCTCCTGGAGACAAGGTATGGCTCTCCGCTAAATATGTCCGCTTCCGTGTCCCTAGCTACAAATTGGGACCACGCTATCTTGGTCCTTTCAAAATCTTGTGCCAGATTAATCCTGTCTCTTACAAACTTCTTCTTCCTCCTTCTCTTCGTATTCCTAATGCCTTTCACGTTTCTCTTCTTAAACCACTCATCATCAACCGTTTCTCTCCCAAACTTGTTTCTCCCACTCCTGTTTCCGGCTCCTCGGACATCTTCTCCGTAAAAGAGATACTGGCCTCCAAGAAGGTCAGAGGGAAAACCTTTTTTCTGGTCGATTGGGAGGGTTGTGGTCCTGAAGAGAGATCCTGGGAACCTGAGGACAATATCCTAGACAAAAGTCTGCTCCTCAGGTTCTCAGGCTCTAAGAAGAGGGGGAGACCCAAGGGGGGGGGTACTGTTACGCCGAGCGCTCCGGGTCCCCGCTCCTCCCCGGAGCGCTCGCTTCACTCTCGCTACTGCAGCGCTCCGGTCAGTTCCACTGACCCGGTGCGCTGCGATACCGTCTCCAGCCGGGATGCGATTCGCGATGCGGGTGGCGCCCGCTCGCGATGCGCATCCCGGCTCCCGTACCTGACTCGCTCTCCGTCTGTCCTGTCCCGGCGCGCGCGGCCCCGCTCCCTAGGGCGCGCGCGCGCCGGGTCTCTGCGATTTAAAGGGCCACTGCGCCGCTGATTGGCGCAGTGGTTCCAATTAGTGTGTTCACCTGTGCACTCCCTATGTATACCTCACTTCCCCTGCACTCCCTCGCCGGATCTTGTTGCCATTGTGCCAGTGAAAGCGTTTCCTTGTGTGTTCCTAGCCTGTGTTCCAGACCTCCTGCCGTTGCCCCTGACTACGATCCTTGCTGCCTGCCCCGACCTTCTGCTACGTCCGACCTTGCTTCTGTCTACTCCCTTGTACCGCGCCTATCTTCAGCAGCCAGAGAGGTTGAGCCGTTGCTAGTGGATACGACCTGGTCACTACCGCCGCAGCAAGACCATCCCGCTTTGCGGCGGGCTCTGGTGAAAACCAGTAGTGACTTAGAACCGGTCCACTAGCACGGTCCACGCCAATCCCTCTCTGGCACAGAGGATCCACCTCCTGCCAGCCGGCATCGTGACAAGTAGTTTGATGGTCTATTCACACATGTAGAATTCTGCGCAGACTTCAATGTAAACTGCGCAGATTACTGTACGTGTGAATAGACCCCGAAAGTGCAAAATACCTTTTATTGTGACACAAGCAATAATAAGAGCAAAAAAAGTTGACAGGTGATGGATGTATAAGTAGTAAATTTATTATGTGATTTTTATTTGTAAATCATTTTGAAACCCATGTAATATTTCCCCCCATTTCCAAATGTTGGGCTATTTTGTGTTCATCCATTACATAAAGTCACAATAAAATAAATTAGAATCTTTGGTTATACCATGACAAAATGTAGAAAAGACCAGGGGGGGGGGGGGGGGAGTTGAAAATGTATGAAAGGCATTGTAATTGCTAGTTATAGTTGATTAACTCTATTCACAAGTTATATATCAGTAAAATGAGCAGTGTCATGAAAGTCAACTATTAATATGTTTTAGAGACATCAAAAAAAAAAGTGTTCAGGAGGGGTCTATGATCCTTCTCTCCTGGCCCTTCCCGTGAAGGTCACATAATACAAATCTAGCAATGTACGCAACAGGTACATGTTTTTGTTTTAGGTTATAACAGTCTATTAACCTCTTCAGGACATCGGGCGTATGCATATGCCCTGCATCCAGAGTCCCTAAGGACGTGGGGCGTATGCATACGCCTGTGGGAATTCCGGTCCCCGCCGCTAGCCAGTTGGGGACCAGGATGCCTGCTGAAATCATTCAGCAGGCATCCCAGCACATCGCCGAGACCCCTCCTGAGAACCCCCCTCCATGTCGGCGATCGCAGAAAATCGCTTGTCAATTCAGACATGCGATTTTCTGCTATTCTGGGCTGATCTGGTATCTGGTGACCCGATCACCCGGAGAGTAGGGATGATCGGAGCTGTCAGTGACAGCCTCGATCATCCTGAGGGATAGGAGCGAGGTCGCAATGCTGCGATCTCCTCCTATCCCCTGCCATTGGTCAGAACTGATTGTGACCAATGGCAGCGCAGAACAGTGGGTTGTCATGGTAACCCCCATTCTGCCCACCCCTGGATGTCTGGCAGAACGGGGGGAAAAGATGGAGGCCGATACCTGACCAGAAGATGCGTGGGGACCGCCGATCGTCGCTGGAGACAGCAGAGATCACGGCGCAGGTAGGGAAACGACGGTGGGGGGGGGGGGGGGGGGAGGAATGGGGCAGTAAGCGATATTTACTGCTGCCCTTCCTAGTGGGTGCCAAACTGCAACTCCCAGCATGCCCAGACAGCCAAAGGCTGTCTGGGCATGCTGGGAGATGTAGTTTTGCAACATCTGGAGGGTCACAGTTTGGAGACCACTGTTACAGTGGTGCCCAAACGGTAGCCCTCCAGATGTTGCCAAACTACAACTCTCAACATGCCTAGACTGCCCAGGCATGCTGGGAGTTGTAGCTCTGTAACATCTATCCCTTCAGATTTTGCAATTTTCATGAAATTTTTGAAAATTGCTGCTCTACTTTGAAGCCCTCACATTTTTTCAAAAAGTAAAAATATGTCCATTTTATGATGCCAACATAAAGTGGACATATTGTATTTGTGAATAAAAATAAAATGTATTGGGAATATCCATTTTCCTTACAAGCAGAGAGCTTCAAAGTTAGAAAAATGCTAAATTTTCCAAATTTTCATGAAATTTGGGGATTTTTCACCAAAAAAGGATGCAAGTAACGAAGAAAATTTACCACTAAAATAAAGTAGAATATGTCACGAAAAAGTAATCTCAGAATCAGAATATTCGGTAAAAGCGTTTTAGCGTTATTAATGTGTAAAGTGACCGTGGTCAGAATTGCGAAAAAGGGCTCAGTCCTTAAGGTGAAAAAGGGCTGCATCCTTAAGGAGTTAAAGGGGTATTCCAGCCTTATATATTATCCCCTATCCAACCCCCAGCATCCCCCGGCATTCTGTGCCAGGCCCTGTCTCCTAGATGTGATGTCACGGCCACGCCCCTCGTGATGTCACACCACACCCCTCCATTCATGTCTATAGACATGAATTGGGGGGGTGTGGCGTGACATCACAAGGGGTCATGGCTGTGATGTCACGTCTTGGAGGCAGCGCCTGGCACAGAATGCCGGGGGCTGCATCGAGATCATGGGGGTCCCATCGGCTGGACCCTTGCGATCACACATCTTATCCCCCATACTTTGTATAGGGGATAAGATGTATAAGGCCGGAATACCCCTTTAAGAGCGCTTCTCTTACAAATTTAGGTTTTAAGAAGCATCAAAAACAGATCCTACAGCTCTTTTTGAATCCGCTACTGGTTTTTGCTTCAAAACTAGATCTTAGAATCTAAAAATAAAGAGACTAATGTCCGTTTAAGCACGGGGCACAATGGCAGTGTGAAAGTAGCCTAAAATGGAGACAGTGAAGGAGCCAGATATAGAAAAAGGCACTAATCCAGTTTGAGTCACAAACCAAAAATAGCACCTGGTTTTGGGAGCTGGTTGGAGCGTGTCAAAAACCATGTCTTTTTCACATCAAAATTACTATTTTTGGTATCATCTTTTTGGTACTGTTTTGTCTGTAAGCAGTGCTGTTTTGCTCTAAAAACACTTGTTCTAGATGTGATAAGGTTTTTGTTCTTGTTGTCAGCACTGTTTTTTGTATGGAACCACACCGAAACATGCGCCAAAGTAAAAAAAAAAAAAAAACAGTTTGAAAAACACACTGAAATACCAGCAGTTTCTGTAGCTGTTTTTCTAGACAGATTTTATACATGTGGTTATAATTGTGTGAACATGCCTGTAGACTTTTTGGATTCTGATCTTTTTCTGCGGCTGACTTTCCTTGGCCTCTTTCCTTGGTGTCTGATACTGACTTATGTGGTGCTCCCACTCCCTGAGTCATAGCGTCTATGACAATTTAGGGATTTTTCCAAACTGTCTACTTCAAAAATATTCCTTGCAAAAATGGCACTGGACTAGTCAACTTCCAGTCTGGCTATAAGTGTTGAGCGCTAAGCATCAGATACTGGGAAACTGAACTTTACTGTGGTTCTGTGAGTATTAATCCTACTCTATCTAACCTACAGTGGAATTCAAGAAAGCAGCACTCCGTGTAATAATGTGCTCGGGTGCCCCCTGTTGTGGAATGAAGACAACACTTTTTTCACCTGACTGGAGTGCCGCTGCTCTTCTGTTTGTAACCTACAGTGGAGATATTGTTGAAAAGGCCTTCTAAAGATCAACCTACTTTGCGATAACTTCCCTAGAGGAATAATCATTTAAAGTGGGATCCCAATCTGGCTAAAGTGATCACTCTGATGTTTTCTTGTATAAGAGTGGGGCTGTTGTGCCCCAGAAAGCACAATCCACCCCCACCCCCACCCCCACCCCCCCCCCCCCGCATTGCTGCTTCCTCTGCACCCCTTAAAGCTATACTCTTTCTTATTTTCCATCATTAGAGTGTTTAAAAAAACAAATAAATGATGGAAAATGTATAATCGCTAAGTAAACGCCAACTAGTTTCGGATCCTTTAGCCATGGCACAAAAGGATTGTTTATAATCTGAAACTAGTTGGCGTTTCATTTGTGGTTTTCCTTTTTTATTACACTTGTAATTTTTTACATGCTCTAAATAGATTTTGGATTTTAATTCTGTCAGCTTTTTCACACTTTTCATGTTGCTGCCCCCAGGAATAGGCCCAAGATGTCAACTATGCTTTTAGCTTATACAAGCATATACAGATATGACTTATGAATACCATCTATACTTGGTAGACAGCTAACTCCATTACAGTGGGCCTACAGAAGACTCTCTTAGGGACCTCTAGATAAGCAGGTAAGGGCAGAGAAAGCAACCTTTGACCAATAGTTCCCTCTGCTCTGGAAGAGATGGGCAGTAGGGTCGACAAGCACCAGAATATCATTAACAAGGATGCATGATGACAAACTATTCCACTAGGAGGGGGCCCAATTTTACATGTGCTATGTTGGCTGTGTGGTATCCCGATACAGTATTGCATCCAGTACCTAGTGCAGAGGTCCCCAAAGTCAGAGTAACTACGTTCAGGTAAGGTTCCTCAGGTGAGACAACCCCTAGTCGCCTCTCCTTAAGTCTAACTTTAATATTAATAAATGTATATATTTAATAATTTTAGCTATATTCTATAGAAATGTATAGTACTTACCCTGTTCAGCGTCGCAGGACCTTCGGTCATGTGACCATGCTAGTAACCTCTATGGTATGTTGCAGGACCTTAGGAGGTCCTTGGGTCACTTGTTGCCCACAAATCTCTGTAATGGTGATTGACATCCGTATGGACCAATTAACGTTAGTCCAGCCCCTGCCCATATAAGGGAGCTGTGTCCAATTATCGCTCTCTTAGGTTGCTGCTCTCATGGATGCCGGACTAACAGGACGGTGTGCTACGCAACTTTCAAAGACACGCTAGGCCTCAAAACCTACGGCCTCAGCAGAACCAAAAATCGTGTTTTACTCTAATTCCTGCTAATGCTAGCGTGACTACTGGACCGCAACTAATTCCCCTAAATCCAGTGGAACAGCGCAATAGACCAAAAGACTTTTAAAGCTAAAGTCCCAACCATTGTCAATCTCCCAAGGAAGCTGTTGTTATGATAAGAGACTGTTATGTTAATTAAGTGTACAGAAAATCTTCAGTAAAGTTAACGCTGTTTACAGAAGCTTTCCGGTTGTGGACAATCCATTATTATCTACCTCAAACCTATTATCATCTACCTCCCTATCGTTCCTGGGAAGGGCGGCAGTAGGAAAAGCTTTATTGAGGAGCCCTCACCCTGGCGTCACGAGTAGCAAGGGTTAACAAGCACACTTTAATACTATCACAGCTGTACTCACCTATATTGGTAATACAATAAAGTGAGCATATTATACCCCACTTGGAGTGTTGTAGTTTTCTGTCCAGTTCTGACTTTTCTCGGCTGTTGAACGACAGCCATCTAACCACCAGCCATGCTGGTATTGGAAGGATAGAACATCTTATCGTTACTGACTTTATTTTTTTTTTTTTTTTACGTTAGTCATCTACTAACCCGAACTTGGGCTCTGGTTTTATAATTATAATATCCAAACAATTCCCACTCTTATTTATGAAACCCACATACAGCCATGGCCATAAATGTTGGCACCCCAAGAAAATGAAGTATTTCTCACTGAAAAGGATTGCAGTAACACATGTTTTGTTATACAAATGTTTATTCCCTTTGTGTGTATTGTAAAAAAAAAAGCAAATTGGACATAATGTCACACCAAACTCCAAAAATGGTCTGGGCAAAATTATTGGTACCCATAACTTAATATTTGTTTGAACACCCTTTGGAAATAATAACTGAAATCAGTCGCTTCCTATAACCATCAATAACCTTCTTACACCTCACGGCCGGAATGTTGGACCACTCTTCCTTTGCAAACTGCAAACTCTTATTGGAAGGCGCCTTTTCCCAACAGCAATCTTAAGATCTCTCCTCAGGTGTTCAATGGGATTTAGATCTGGACTCATTGCTGGCCACTTCAGAACTCTCCAGCGCTTTGTTGCCATCCATTTCCGGGGGCTTTTTGATGTATGTTTGGGGTCATTGTCCTGCTGGAAGACCCAAGATCTCGGATGCAAACCCAGCTTTCTGACGCTGGGCTGTACAGTGCGACCCAAAATCCATTGGTAATCCTCAGATTTCACGATGCCTTGCACACATTCAAGGCACCCAGAGGCATCAAAACAACCCCAAAACACCATTGAACCTCCACCATATTTCACTGTAGGTACTGTGTTCTTTTCTTTGTAGGCCTCATTCCGTTTTCGGTAAATAGTAGAATGGTGTGCTTTACCAAAAAGCTCTATCTTGGTCTCATCTGTCCAAAAGACTTTTTCCCAGAAGGATTTTGGCTTACCCAAGTTCATTTTGGAAAAATGTAGTCTTGCTTTTTTTTATGTCTCTGTGTCAGCAGTTGGGGTCCTCCTGGGTCTCCTGCCATAGCGATTAATTTCATTTAAATGTCGACGGATAGTTTGTGCTGACACTGATGGTCCCTGAGCCTGCAGGACAGCTTGAATATCTTTGAAACTTGTTTGGGGCTGCTTATCCACCATCTGGACTATCTTGCTTTAACACCTTTCATCAATTTTTCTCTTCCATCCACGCCCAGGGAGATTAGCTACAGTGCCATGGGTTGCAAACTTCTTGATATTATTGCGCACTGTGGACAAAGGCAAATCTAGATCTCTGGAGATGGACTTGTAACCTTGAGATTGTTGATATTTTTCCACAATTTTGGTTCTCAAGTGCTCAGACAGTTCTCTTCTCCTCTTTCTGTTGTCCACGCTTAGTGTGGCACACACAGACACACAATGCAAAAACTAAGTGAACTTCTCTCCTTTTTATCTTTCAGGTGTGATTTGTATATTGCCCACACCTGTTACTTGCCCCAGGTGAGTTTAATGGAGTATGGTGTGACATTATGTCCAATTTGCTTTTTTTCCTCCCTTTTTTGGTTTAGTTCCAATACACACAAATGGAATAAACATGTATATAGCAAAACATGTGTTACTGCAATCCTTTTCTGTGAGAAATACTTCATTTTCTAGAAAAAATTCAGGGGTGCCAACATTTACGGCCATGACTGTATGTGTTGAATGGCTGAGAAATAGGTCATCACCAGGAAAATCCATTGGAAAGACACAAAATAAGCTCTAATCTGATTTAGCAGGACAATATAAGAATCCCATGAGAGATATTCCCTTCTGTTTGTTGGTGAAGGTTCCCAGGAATTAGTATCGTCTAACCATGTGATTCGGATGTTACAAATAATCACATTACATAAAATCCTGTTTATTCCTCAGATACTTTCGGCAACCTGTGTCATATATATGAATAATCCAGCAAAAGTGGTTACACACAGCAGACACCAAGCAGAAAGACTTAAAAGAGACTTTAATTTCGATAATAATGAATCACCTGTCTCCGGATTAGTTTTACAGTCTGATTCCTTTATTCATTTCTTTTGTACCCAGTCAGCTTTTTTGAAGTGCATGACTCTATATATTTTTCTACCCTCATTGTTCCTTTATTAATCGCCTTTGGCCCGGTAACAAAATGTTGCTTTCATAAACTTATTAACAACCCAGTCATTGTAGTATATATATATTTATGTGGTAAGATCTCGAGCATATTTCAAGCAATATGTAATGCCGCGTTGGCTCCTTAACGCATTACAGACATTTTATGTGTCTAAACGTTGAGATTCCTGACACTTAATCATAAACAGAAATATTTGTAAATTAAGTTGCCGCAGAGCTCGGTGCCCAAGTTAAACTATATTTCTTGGACAAGAACATAATAACAGTTATTTATTATTCCAGATTATTACAATTTAATGATGTAATCGCCTTGTAAAAAGCCAATGAGTCCTGGCCTGCCAACTCTAATATCCTTTTAATTGTGTCTTTTTATATACTTTCACCTATTACACGTGTTCTATTTAAGTCATCATTGCACATATTAAGTGCTAAATATAGCAATTTCAGTTACATTGCTTGACTCATATGTCTGAGGGATTAGTTTGTGCAATTCACATATGTCATCTGATTTTTTACCGATTCATAAAATTCAATTTCCTAATCACCCATGGATACCATTCTCCTGATCCCATGTCCCACATTTGCCTAAATTAAAAGATATATATATATATATTTCTCTCAAGTAAAGACATATCTCATATGTGTATGTCAAGTGTTCGGCGGGCATTGTAGAGGGCTCAGAAGGGAAGGAGCGACAATGGGATTTTGGAGAGTGAGTTTTTCTGAAATGGTTTTTGGGGGGCATGTCACATTTAGGAAGCCCCCATGGTGCCAGAACAGCAAAAAATATATAAACACATGGAATATTATTTTGGAAGCTACACCCCTCAAGGAACGTAGCAAGGGGTCCATTAAGCCTTAACACTCCACAGGTGTTTGACGGCTTTTCGTTAAATTCAGATGTGTAAATGAGAAATTTTTTTTTCACAAAAATGCTGGGTTTTCCCCAAATTTTACATTTTTACAAGGGGTAATAGGAGAAAATGCCCCCCAAAATTTGTAACCCCATTTCTTTTGAGTATGGAAATACCCCATGTGTGGACGTCAAGTGCTCTGCTGGCTCACTACAATGCTCAGAAGAGAAGTAGCGCCATTGAGCTTTTGGAGAGAGAATTTGGTTGGAATAGAAGTCGGGGGCCTTGTGCGTTTACAAAGCCCCCCGTGGTGCCAGAACAGTGGACCCCCCACGTGACCCCATTTTGGAAACTGCACTCCCCAAAGAATTTAATAAGGGGTGCAGTGAGCATTTACACCCCACTGGAGTTTGACAGATCTTTGGAACAGTGGGCTGTTTTCATTTTCACGGACCACTGTTCAAAAAATCTGTCAGACACCTGTGGGGCGTAAATGCTCACTGTACCCTTATAACATTCCGTGAGGGGTGTAGTTTCCAAAATGTTGTCACATGTGGGGGTGGTCCATTGTTCTGGCACTATGGAGGTTTTGTAAACACACATGGCCTTCAATTCCTGACAAATTTTCTCTCCAAAAGCCCAATGGCACTCCTTCTCTTCTGAGCATTGTAGTTCGCCTGCAGAGCCCTTTACATCCACATATGGGGATATGTTCTTACTCAGAAGAAATGGGGTTACAAATTTGGTGGTCTATTTTCCCAATTTTCCCTTGTGAAAATGAAAAATTTAGGATAACACCAGCATTTTAGTTAAAAATTATTTTTTTCCATTTTCCCATGCAACTCTAACAAAAATTTATCAAACACCTGTGGGGTATTAAGGCTCACTAAACTCCTTGTTACGTTCCGTGAGGGGTGTAGTTTCCAAAATGGGGTCACACATGGGTATTTATGTTTTTTGCATTTATGTCAGAACCACTGTAAAATCAGCCACCCCTGTGCAAATCACCAATTTAGGCCTCAAATGTACATAGTGCGCTCTCACTTCTGAGCCTTGTCGTGCGCCCGCAGAGCATTTTACGACCACACATCGGGTATTTCCGTACTCAGGAGAAATTGCGTTACAAATTTTGGGGGTCTTTTTTTCCTTTTACCTCTTGTGAAAATAAAAAGTATGGGGCAATACCAGCATGTATGAAAGGTATTTTTTTTACATTAACAGGCTGGTGTAAACCCCATCATGCTGTGTGGGCATGCTAGGAGTTGTAGTTTTGCAAGTTCTGCACAGTGATCTCCAAACTGTATCCCTCCAGCTGTTGCAAAATTACAAATCCCAGCATGCTCAAACAGCAAACAGCTGTCTGGGCATGCTGGGAGTTGTAGTTGTGCAACATCTGGAGGGCTTACAGTATAGTGGTCTCCAAACTGTAGCACTCCAGATGTTGCTAGGCAACAACTCACCGGCTTCTGTAGTCGCGGGATCGCCGCACCACGGAGAGGATCGCCGCTGCCGCCGGTAAGTGACCTCCACCGCCGCTGCCGGTCACAGGACAGTTCCCCCGGAATGCCCTGGTCCAGTTTAACGGGTTTAAACCGTTCTCACCAGCAAAGAACGGGATAAACTCGGTGGATGCCGGTTGCTATGGGCAGCCAGGACCCCTGACTAATGCCAGGCACGGCCGATCGGGCCGCTGCCCGGCATTAACCCTTTAGATGCCACTATCAAAGTTGATTGCGGCGTCTAAAGTGAAAGTAAAAGAATCCCGGCAGCTCCTGATCACGACGTCCTGATCAGCTTACCGGACGACGGGAGGGTCCTCACCTGCCTCTCCGCTGTCCGATCAGTGAACTACTGCTTCATGCCTGCGTAGCAGATCACCGGTTACACTCATAAGTGCTTTGCAATGGCAAAACACTGATCAGTGTATGCAATCAGAAGATTGCATGTTTTAGCCCCCTAAGGGGGCTAAAAAAAAAAAAAGAAAAATTATTTTATAAAGTTCATTAACCCCTTTTTTCCATTTCCCATCACCCCCCTTTTCCCATGTTTTTTTTTAAATAAAATAATGTAATCTATATATCTATATATATATATATATATATATATATATATATATATAAAACTCAACGTGTGTGTGTATGTATGTATGTATATATGTATGTATGTGTGTATGTTCCACAGAAACTTTCAAACGGCTAAAGATATTAACATGAAACTTGGCACACAT
This sequence comes from Hyla sarda, assembly GCF_029499605.1. NCBI lineage: Eukaryota > Metazoa > Chordata > Amphibia > Anura > Hylidae > Hyla > Hyla sarda. The sequence goes on from NC_079193.1 coordinate 308,135,190, forward strand.
GTTACTTATATGTCAACAACAAACATGGGATAGGTGATTTAACCCTTACTCACCCCCATTTGTCAGGGGCGGGGCTTATGTTTAAAGTCCCATGCAAGTCAATGGGAAATATATGTTACTGCATAACTTCCAAACGGCTGGAGATATTTCGATAATACTTGGTCACGTGTTACTTATATGTCCACTTAAAATATAGGATAGTTAATTTTACCCTTAACTACCCCCATTTGTGAGGGGCAGGTTTTTTTTTTTTTAAATTCCTATGTAAATCAATGGGAAATGTATGTTCCTATCTAATTTCCGTTAGGCTGGAGCTATTTCATTACCTGGTACACATATTACGGGTCAGGATATGAGGACGGGATGGGAGGTCTGGATAGGAGGACGGGATATGAGGACGAGATATGAGGTCAGGATAGGAGGTCGGGATAAGATGTCAGGATAGGAGGTCGGGATAGGAGGACAACATAGGAGGACGGGATAGGAGGTCGGGATAGGAGGATGGGACAGGAGGATGGGATAGGGGGTCGGGATAGGATGTCAGGATAGGAGGTCGGGATAGGAGGACAAGATAGGAGGACGGGATAGGAGGTCTGGATAGGAAGTTGGGATAGGAGGTTGAGATGGGAGGATGGAATAGGAGGTCAAGATAGGAGGTCGATATATGAGGACGGGAAAGGAGGTCGAGATATGAGGACGGGAAAGGAGGTCGGGATAGGAGGACGGGATAGGAGGTCTGGATAGGAGGTCAGGATAGGAGGTCGAGATAGGAGGATGGGATAGGAGGTCAAGAAAGGAGGTCGAGATATGAGGTCGGGATAGGAGGACGGGATAGGAGGTTGAGATAGGAGGTCGAGATAGGAGGACGGGATAGGAGGTCGGGATAGGAGGTCAGGATAGTAGGTCGGGATAGGAGCTCGCGATTGGAGGACGAGATAGGAGGTCGGGATAGAAGGTCAAGATAGGAGGACGGGATAGGAGGTCAAGGACAGGATAGCAGGACAGGATAGGAGGACGGGATAGGAGGACGGGATAGAAGTTCGGGATAGGAGGTCGGGATAGGAGGATGGGATAGGAGGACGGTATAGGAGGTCGGGACAGGAGGTCGAGATAGGAGGTCGGGATAGGAGGTCGGGATGTGGGGTCGGGATATGAAAACAATATATGAGGACTGCATATGAAGTCAAAAGCTTCCTCCTTTGTTTATTTTCCTCCCCAAAAAGGATTAGGAAGGAAAAACCGGGCAACGCCGGGTACTCAGCTAGTAAAGAATAAAAATAATCATTTGTGGTACCGCCGCGTGCGAACTATTAAAATATAAGGTTACCTAAACCACACGGTCGATGGTGTACACATAAAAAAATACCATAAAATTAGGGAAAAACAAAAAAGTTATAGGGATCAGAAGATGCCAATTTTAAACACACTAATTTTGGTGCATGTAGTTTATAATTTTTTTTTAGTATTAAAATAAAATAAAACCTTTATAACTTTGGCATCTTTGTAACCGTGTGACCTACAGAATAAAGTTAAGGTGTAATTTTTACCAAAAAGTGCACTGCGTAGAAATGGAAGCCCCAAAAAAGGTTTTGCCACAGGTTATATGATAAAATAAGTGATGTCATTACAAAGTACAATTGGTGATGCAAAAAAACAAGCCCTTATATGGGTCTGAAGGTGCAAAATTGAAAGCGTTACGTTAGGGAGGAGGAAAAAAATAAAATGCAAAAACTAAAATTTGCTGTGTTCCTGAGGTGAAAATAGGCTGAGTCCCTAAGGGGTTAAGGCAGTGCTGGAAAATAATGGTGGACACATAAAATATTGACACTTTGGGTCCATATTGGACATTTCCACTTAGGGGTGTACTCACTTTTGTTGCCAAGGTTTAGACATTGATATAAAAGAAACATAACCACACATACACAACTTGTACTATGATCTAATTGCTTCTCAACATCTATTCAAAAACTAACAGGTTGTACCTTTTGATCAAAATGAGCAAGCTCACTTGCCACGTCAAGGCCAGCTGATAAGAGTGGGCCCCTAAACTAACACTGGCATTGCGCTGGGCGGCAATCACCGCCGATGCAATAGTAGCCAGCCCCACTGCTGCCTGACCAAGCTCCTGGCTTTGGGCCACACAACCCCACAGACAAAGCATCACAGCAATAAATGCTGCCACAGAGAACCCCACCAGTGTGAACACCTACTATGTGCTCCTGCCAGATTGCTGGGAGAATGCTAGGAGGAAACCCATTTACAGTCTCCTGCTTATTAAAAATGCCTTGGCCGAACGGGTGAAGTGGAGTGCTGGCCATGGAAGAGGGGATATACTACAAATGTACCTCACATATAGAAAAACAGAAACATAGCCGCATATCCACAACTTGTATTATGATCTACTTGCTTCTCAACATAATTTCAAAAACTAACAGGTTGTTAGTATACATTTTGATAAAAACGTGCAAGCCCACTCACCACGTCAAGGTATTAATGGTTGTGTGTTGAGTTGTTTTGAGGCGACACAACTAGAGATGAGCAAAGCTACGGTGATTCTGTCATGTCTGTCTATGTCTGTGTTCACACACAGCCATTTGGATTTGCTTGTGTGTGAACAGTTTTATGTTCCCTGGTCAGGGAATAGTTAATGCCTCTGGCTTTTTCAGCAAATAGCTCCTAGGGTGTGTCTATTTAAAGTAAGCCCAGTCTAGCCTATGGGCTGGTGATTGACTTCAATTACTGATGGACTTCCTGATGTCTAGCTGCTAACATGCTGGCTATGCTGCTAATGAAGCTTTGGGTGAAACACTCTGTGTTTGAGCTTTTAATCTACTATCTCTGTTTTAGCATGCACTTTGTATTTTCTGGTTTTAGCCCTGTTAGGTGCCATGCTCTTAGTGGATTTTAAGCTGTGTTTGTTTAGTCGGTTATAGGATTTGTTTATCTTTTCTGCTATGTGTCTGTTCACACTGTGTTTTCTCTTGTATCCATTAATGTGAAGTTCTGTGTTTTATATTTCTGTTTTCCTACTGGGCCAGAATCCTGACCACACTGTGGAGTGTGCCGCTGGCCAGTAGTTTATTTGGATTTATCATTAATGGCTGCTCCTATAGTAAAGGGGAGCATCCAGTTTGTGTGTTCAGTGTGATCAGTGTTCTATAAATATATCCTGTGTATCTAGGCATCCCTGTTACCGCTCCATGGGACTCCTTGTCCGCTGGAGGTATTCTGGAGGGATTGCGATTATTCCTGTCTTGTGTTCAGTGTGAACAGTGTTCTATAAGTATGTCCTGTGTATCTAGGCATCCCTATTACCTGTTCATGGGGACTTTGTGTCTAATGGAGGTTTGCATAGGGAATGCAAATATTCCTGATTAGCGATAGATCCCTGTTTCTGGTCAATGGGGACTTTTTGTCTACTGTATGTTCTGGGGGATTATGCTATATACCTGTCTGTTGACTTATCCATTTTCTTGTCTGGTGTGTTTAACTCTATGTTTATTAGTTCTTGATTTCAGATCTTTTGAGTTCTGTACATGACTACTGATCTTTAGTGTCCTTTGTTCATGACCACGGATCTATAGTGTCCTCTGTTCATGACCACTGATCCATAGTGTCTCCTGTGCTGCTCACTGATCTGTGTCCTCTGAACTTATACTATAGAGTTCTATGTTCCTGTTATGTTTCTGGTTTGTGACCGACTATTTATTAGTATGTGTTTAGATTAGGCCCCTGCACTTTAGTTCAGGAAGGGATGGGCGCCCAGTTGTTGATCCACCGGTTAGGGTGGATGGGCAAGTAGGCAGGGAGAGTGGTTTTAGGGTCAGTTTAGGGCTCACTCTCCCTATACCCGGGTCGGTCCCTGACCGATTTGATTTGTCACAAACTTTTCAGCTCGGCAGTTGCTGACTTTAGCCTGAATAAATTAGTTCAGCTTTCAGGTGCTCCGGTGGGCTGGAAAAGGAGGATACAGTCCTAGGAGACTCTCTTACATTACACACAGTTATACAGGCTGTGTACCTACTACTTTACATTGTAGCAATTTCTTCAGTGTTGTCACAGGAAAAGATATAATTACAGTAAATATATACAAAAATGTGAGGGGTGACCTCACTTATGGGAGATACTTTATTAGACCTGCCCTAAATGGAGATTCTTCATGATGCTTTTTATTTATATAAACTATGGACCTACAGCTGCAGTACAAAGCACATTTCAATCTTATGGTCTGTAGCTCTCACTCAATAGATGTTAAAATTGCTAAGACGAAAGGTGTAGTCCAGGCCTACCAGGTGTTACCATTCCCCTCGTCTATAGGTGTGTCCCAACACAAACTAATATGGTCATTCATACCTGAACATTTTTAGAATTTATAGGGACACAGCCTTTTGACACGTGTATACAAAGCCAGGAGGAAGGAATACATTACCAGAAGGAAGGAATAACACTGGAACAGCTCAATATGGAGTTTGGTAAAACATTTGTTTCATGTGCAAACAAGGATTATTAGTGCTTGTATAGTGGTGGTGTATGCTTTCTCAAGCCATTTCTATGATCTACTTTTATTTATTTGGTTGTATTAATAATGGCCGCAGCACAATTGGTCAACAAAATGGAGACTCTTAGCGCACTTTTTGATCAAAACGTGTCCCCCATCCACCACGTGGAGGTGGCCTCATATAGGATGGGACCCTAACATTCACTCACCTCAGGCTGGGCGACATGCTGGATCCACTAACAACCTAAAACCACCTCCTGTGAAATAGGGGAGTAGATGCACGGCTACAGAGGGAGCCACTCCCCCCATATTGCACAGCAAAAACAAAATGAAACAAAAATGTAGCCAGCACCTAGCCCAATACACGGGTGCACGCTGCTGTGGCAAGTAATTGCACCCGTGTATTGGGCTAGGTGCTGGCTACATTTTTGTTTCATTTTGTTTTTGCTGTGTATTAATAATGTAGTTTATATATTTATGGGGGTATTCCTGTGTTTGTAAAAATAAATAAATAAATGCTGCTGGCATGGGCAAGAAGGGATTTGTAAATAGATTTAAAAATGATGGGGCCGAATGGTGCCCCATCTTGACCAGTGATTGGCTGAGTCAGCAGGTTCTGCACCGAGCACTAAACTTAGAAGCAGGAAGAAGTAATAAAATTGGGAGACCAAGACCATACTGTATGTGGGCTGTTGGATTTTAAGCATCAGGGCTTATTTTTAGTCCCAGTCCAGCCCTAATCCCTAGTCATGTTTCAAGGCTCTTTTATGGGTCAAACATGATTTACAGATTAGATACTTCCAATAGGTGGCGCTGAAGAGCTGCTTGTCATCCTTTCGGAGAAAACTTAATTTGCATACCTTTTTCCCAGGAGGCACTGCCTTTCCTATAAGACTTCCTTCCTCATCTGGCAGTTTCCACAATGAATGTCTCTATTGACATGAAAAATAGGAAGAAGCCCACTATATGGTAATGAACTAAAAAGCAATTTTATTGATATTTATTTATTTCGATATAAATATATAATATAAAAAAATATAAAAAATGTATATATGATGACTTTAAAAACCAATTAGGCAAATTTCTGAGAAATAACGTTAATTGTGTCTACTCCATGAAGACATACGGTATAATGAATGTAAATGTTTATATACAGTTACTTTGTATCCCTTATATTAAGGCTCATATACATGGACGCCCTTCAGTCAACACCTCGGATTAGTCTGTACACAAAACATTATTCTCTGTTCAACTCTAAGCTGTTGAAATATCTTAATCTAATCAACTTTCCTAAATATCTGTATTTTACTGCTCAGATAATTGGGCCCATTCTGCCGGGGCCTCCAGTCCTAGATAGACAGGAATTAAAAGGCACAGCTGGAAAGATTTCAATGTTTTTCCTTTTTGGTGGAGGGGATGGGGGGGGGGGGGGGGGGGCATTGAATGGTTGGTGGACCTAGCTTTTCTATATTCCTATCCGGTCTGTGGGATTAAGTCTGCCACATAAATCTGTGTCAGTAACAACATAACCTCTGCCATCTCATACATTAATTATGATTAATAGGAGTTTGTGTTTCATAAAACACAATTCACACAAGGCATTTCTAGATACTCCGATAACAAATGGATTAAGGGCGTGCAAATAAAAACAAAATGTAATATATCAAGCTTTGCTGGTATGTTTTAAAAGTTTAGGAGAAACATCTGCACTGGCTCAGACTATACATTATTCTACTTGCAGCGGGTAACTCCCGGCAATAGATCGCAAGCAGATTTATTTGTTCAGTTCTTCAAATATCAAACATTGAGGGCCTGATAACCAGAAGTTATAATTTATGGAGCAGTAATGTGTTTTTCATGAACATTCAAGCTGTGCGCACAATGAATACATGGCTTTCAAGGTTTATTAGATATTATAGCTGTAGTTTCAAAGACCACAGAACATAAAATGTACAATATGAAGGCTCTAATAGCCACAGTTGTAAAATTCCAGAGAAAAATGCTTCTAGGGAGTAGATGGATTTAAAAAAGTTAGATACCAAAAATATAAATAAATAAAAAATACATTTAATATACAGTATGTCAGAGGAACTGTTTAGGGTGTGTATTAGTACTAAATCTATGTACATTCTAATAGTACTCCACATAATTACGGAATATATATATATATATATATATATATATATATATATATATATGTGTGTGTGTCATTTTTCTAAATTATAGTTAATTTTAATTTCAACATCTAAATGTCTCAATAGAGGCGCCGTTCTCAACAGATGCGCAAAACTCACCTCCAGTGTGAGACCCAGTGACATAGGATCACATTTTGCTGGGTTTTGTGCTGGAGATGGGTTTTGCGCAGCTACAAGCTTCTGTAGGGAGCGGGAAAACAGCACCTCTGTTGAGGGATTAAAGGGGTACTTTGCCCCTAGACATCTTATAAGAAGTCCCCAGCGGCGGGACCTCCGCGATCTAGGCTGCGGCGCCCCAGATATCCGGTGCACAGAGCAAACTTCGCTCCGTGCCGGATGACTGGCGATGCAGGGCGGAGGCTCGTTACGACAGGGTCACACCCCGCTCGTGATGTCACGGCCATGCCCCCTAAATGCAAGTCTATAGGAGGGGCGTAATGTCACGCCCCCTCCCATAGAATTGCATTGAGGGGAGTGGCCATGACGTCAAGAGCAGGGCGTGGCCGTGACATCACAAGCCTCCGGCGAGGAACCCGATGCTCTAAACCAGTGTTTCCCAACAGTCCAGGACTTGAATTTTTCACTGTTCTATGCAATGGAGTAACTGAAAAAAACTAGAATGTTGGTGTGCCTTGAGGACTGGGTTGGGAAACGCTGCTCTAAACGAACACCGGGTGCAGCACGGAGATCGCAGGGGTCCCGCCACTGGGTAGGGGATAAGACGTCTAGGGGCAGAGTACCCCTTTAAGGCACCAAATTCAAAATGAAGATAATGTAGAAAAATTTGTCATGAAAACAGTGAAGTTACCCTTTAAGAAAGTAACAGTGTGGTTTTAAACTTATAAACACTTCTCTGCAAATAAATGATGGAACTAACACATATAGGGTTCAAAGATGAGTGAATGTCTATTTCTCTGTGAGGCATTAGGCTATGTGTTACACTGGCAGCTGATCCTCGTCCTTGTACGATGTCTCCTTGCAGATAGTTGCAAATACCGCTGTCCAACCTGGACCTCCTCCAAGACTGTTTCTGCTATGGCCAGTAGGGTATATTGCATGCTCTCTTCCTTTCGCTTACAGTAGCTGTGCATGCATCAAAAACCTGCCCCCCCAACTGTCCTGCCTCAGCACTTCCTATGTAAGGCAGCCCTGCCCACTCTGTAGTGCCTCTGATTGCTGCACTCAAGAAGATCCAAGACACTCTAATAGACAACAGATGGACACGCAATAGTTTGATCTATTACAGATCTTTATCAAGAGCCTTTTGCCCTGGTGTTGGTATCAGTGGCATTTCCAGCATGGTGGCTCCATGGGTAGCGCCATTACCATGCTGCACTAGGGACCAAAGAAAACATGTGCATGGAGTTTGTATGTTTTCTTTCTGTCCATAAACAGACTGATAGGTTACTTCGGAATTTACAGTAAGTTCCATGAAGGACAAGGACCAATATAAAGGGATGAGAAGTGCTGTTCATTATGTTGGCACTATATGAAGTATTATCATTATATGGTTTAAATATTATGTGTGGTGGTTCTTCCGTTCTCTGTTGTTACGTGATCATCACCATCACACATGACACACATTACTTCCCCTACACCAGGGACAGACGCTCTTGATAAAGATCTCTAATAGATTGTAATGTTGAGTGCTGTTATCTGCCCATGTCCACTTTGTTGGAATAATGTAACATATTGAAGCATTTATTTGTTGAAGCAATGAATCTTCTTGAATATGCACAGAGGTTGCTGAACCCTCCACAAAGCACAGTCAGTATTATAATTATGTCTAATAAATATATAGTTGCATCCAGAGAAATGCCTGTTCCTTGTCAGAAAGTGATCAGCGTGAGATTAATCCTGTCAAAACTGCCCTTCCAACTGTGCCTCAGCAACAACTAGGGGGTGCCTCACCAACAAGGGCTGTCTTACAATTTAAGTCGCTCTGATCCACAGTATCTTACTTGTAGTGATGTCACATGCTACAAAACATATGGAGACATCAGGTGGTATATGATCTGTATGGATTATGTCTAATACTACATTACATATGGAAAACATCATGCTGTATGTGATATGTATGGATTACCTATTTAAAAATGGATTATTCTGTTTAACCGTCCAAAATAAATACAAGGAGGATATAAAAAATATAGTGGGGCAAAAAAGTATTTAGTCAGCCATCAATTGTGCAAGTTCTCCCACTTAAAAAGATGAGAGAGGACTGTAATTTTCAATATAGGTATACCTCAACTATAAGAGACACAATAAGAAAAAAAAATTACATTGTCTGATTTTTAAAGAATTTATTGGCAAATTATGGTGGAAAATAAGTATTTGATCACCTACAAACAAGCAAGATTTCTGACTCTCACAGACCTGTAACTTCTTCTTTAAGAGTCTCCTCTGTCCTCCACTCGTTACCTGCATAAATGGGACCTGTTTGAACTTGTTATCAGTATAAAAGACACCTGTCCACAACCTCAAACAGTCCCACGCCAAACTCCACTATGGTCAAGACCAAAGAGCTGTCAAAGAACACCAGAAACAAAATTGTTGTTACGCCGAGCGCTCCGGGTCCCCGCTCCTCCCCGGAGCGCTCGCTTCACTCTCCCCGCTGCAGCGCTCCGGTCACATCCTCTGACCCGGGGCGCTGCGATTCCGCTGCCAGCCGGGATGCGATTCGCGATGCGGGTAGCGCCCGCTCGCGATGCGCACCCCGGCTCCCGTACCTGACTCGCTCTCCGTCTGTTCTGTCCCGGCGCGCGCGGCCCCGCTCCCTAGGGCGCGCGCGCGCCGGGTCTCTGCGATTTAAAGGGCCACTGCGCCGCTGATTGGCGCAGTGGTTCCAATTAGTGTGTTCACCTGTGCACTTCCCTATATCACCTCACTTCCCCTGCACTCCCTTGCCGGATCTTGTTGCCATTGTGCCAGTGAAAGCGTTCCTTGTGTGTTCCTAGCCTGTGTTCCAGACCTTCTGCCGTTGCCCCTGACTACGATCCTTGCTGCCTGCCCCGACCTTCTGCTACGTCCGACCTTGCTTCTGCCTACTCCCTTGTACCGCGCCTATCTTCAGCAGCCAGAGAGGTGAGCCGTTGCTAGTGGATACGACCTGGTCACTACCGCCGCAGCAAGACCATCCCGCTTTGCGGCGGGCTCTGGTGAAAACCAGTAGTGGCTTAGAACCGGTCCACTAGCACGGTCCACGCCAATCCCTCTCTGGCACAGAGGATCCACTACCTGACAGCCGGCATCGTGACAGTAGATCCGGCCATGGATCCCGCTGAAGTTCCTCTGCCAGTTGTCGCTGACCTCACCACGGTGGTCGTCCAGCAGTCACAACAGATAGCGCAACAAGGCCAACAGCTGTCTCAACTGACCGTTATGCTACAACAGTTACTACCACAGCTTCAGCAATCATCTCCTCCGCCAGCTCCTGCACCTCCTCCGCAGCGAGTGGCCGCTCCTGGGCTACGCCTATCCTTGCCGGATAAATTTGATGGGGACTCTAAGTTTTGCCGTGGCTTTCTTTCCCAATGTTCCCTGCATCTGGAGATGATGTCGGACCTGTTTCCCACTGAAAGGTCTAAGGTGGCTTTCGTAGTCAGCCTTCTGTCCGGAAGAGCCCTGTCATGGGCCACACCGCTCTGGGACCGCAATGACCCCGTCACTGCCTCTGTACACTCCTTCTTCTCGGAAATCCGAAGTGTCTTTGAGGAACCTGCCCGAGCCTCTTCTGCTGAGACTGCCCTGTTGAACCTGGTCCAGGGTAATTCTTCCGTTGGCGAGTATGCCGTACAATTCCGTACTCTTGCTTCAGAATTGTCCTGGAATAATGAGGCCCTCTGCGCGACCTTCAAAAAAGGCCTATCCAGCAACATTAAAGATGTTCTGGCCGCACGAGAAATTCCTGCTAATCTACATGAACTTATTCACCTAGCCACTCGCATTGACATGCGTTTTTCCGAAAGGCGTCAGGAACTCCGCCAAGATATGGACTCTGTTCGCACGAGGCGTTTCTTCTCCTCGGCTCCTCTCTCCTCTGGTCCCCTGCAATCTGTTCCTGTGCCTTCCGCCGTGGAGGCTATGCAGGTCGACCGGTCTCGCCTGACACCTCAAGAGAGGACACGACGCCGTATGGAGAACCTCTGCCTGTACTGTGCTAGTACCGAACACTTCCTGAGGGATTGTCCTATCCGTCCTCCCCGCCTGGAAAGACGTACGCTGACTCCGCACAAAGGTGAGACAGTCCTTGATGTCTACTCTGCTTCTCCACGTCTTACAGTGCCTGTGCGGATGTCTGCCTCTGCCTTCTCCTTCCCTGCTGTGGCCTTCTTGGACTCTGGATCTGCAGGAAATTTTATTTTGGCCTCTCTCGTCAACAGGTTCAACATCCCGGTGACCAGTCTCGCCAGACCCCTCTACATCAATTGTGTAAATAATGAAAGATTGGACTGTACCATACGTTTCCGCACGGAGCCCCTTCTTATGAGCATCGGATCTCATCACGAGAGGATTGAACTTTTGGTCCTCCCCAATTGCACCTCGGAAATTCTCCTTGGACTTCCCTGGCTTCAACTTCATTCCCCAACCCTGGATTGGTCCACTGGGGAGATCAAGAGTTGGGGGTCCTCTTGTTCCAAGAACTGTCTAAAACCGGTTCCCAGTAACCCTTGCCGTAACTCTGTGATTCCTCCAGTAACCGGTCTCCCTAAGGCCTATATGGACTTCGCGGATGTTTTCTGCAAAAAACAAGCTGAGACTCTACCTCCTCACAGGCCTTATGATTGTCCTATCGACCTCCTCCCGGGCACTACTCCACCCCGGGGCAGAATTTATCCTCTCTCTGCCCCAGAGACTCTTGCCATGTCTGAATACGTCCAGGAGAATCTAAAAAAGGGCTTTATCCGTAAATCCTCCTCTCCTGCCGGAGCCGGATTTTTCTTTGTGTCCAAAAAAGATGGCTCCCTACGTCCTTGCATTGACTACCGCGGTCTTAATAAAATCACGGTTAAGAACCGCTACCCCTTACCCCTCATCTCTGAACTCTTTGATCGCCTCCAAGGTGCCCACATCTTTACTAAATTGGACTTAAGAGGCGCCTATAACCTCATCCGCATCAGAGAGGGGGATGAGTGGAAAACGGCATTTAACACCAGAGATGGACACTTTGAGTATCTGGTCATGCCCTTTGGCCTGTGCAACGCCCCTGCCGTCTTCCAAGACTTTGTCAATGAAATTTTTCGTGATCTGTTATACTCCTGTGTTGTTGTATATCTGGACGATATCCTAATTTTTTCTGCCAATCTAGAAGAACACCGCCAGCATGTCCGTATGGTTCTTCAGAGACTTCGTGACAATCAACTCTATGCCAAAATTGAGAAATGTCTGTTTGAATGCCAATCTCTTCCTTTTCTAGGATATTTGGTCTCTGGCCAGGGACTACAGATGGATCCAGACAAACTCTCTGCCGTCTTAGATTGGCCACGCCCCTCCGGACTCCGTGCTATCCAACGCTTTTTGGGGTTCGCCAATTATTACAGGCAATTTATTCCACATTTTTCTACCATTGTGGCTCCTATCGTGGCTTTAACCAAAAAAAATGCTGATCCCAAGTCCTGGTCTCCTCAAGCAGAAGACGCCTTTAAACGACTCAAGTCTGCCTTTTCTTCGGCTCCCGTGCTCTCCAGACCTGACCCTTCCAAACCCTTCCTATTGGAGGTTGATGCCTCCTCAGTGGGAGCTGGAGCTGTTCTTCTACAAAAAAATTCTTCCGGGCATGCTGTCACTTGTGGTTTTTTCTCTAGGACCTTCTCTCCAGCGGAGAGGAACTACTCCATCGGGGATCGAGAGCTTCTAGCCATTAAATTAGCACTTGAGGAATGGAGGCATCTGCTGGAGGGATCTAGTTTTCCTGTTATTATCTACACCGACCACAAGAACCTCTCCTACCTCCAGTCTGCCCAACGGCTGAATCCTCGCCAGGCCCGGTGGTCTCTGTTCTTTGCCCGATTTAATTTTGAGATTCACTTTCGTCCTGCCGATAAGAACATTAGGGCCGATGCTCTCTCTCGTTCCTCGGATGCCTCAGAAGTTGAACTCTCTCCGCAACACATCATTCCACCTGACTGCCTGATCTCCACTTCTCCTGCCTCCATCAGGCAGACTCCTCCAGGAAAGACCTTTGTTTCTCCACGCCAACGCCTCGGAATCCTCAAATGGGGTCACTCCTCCCATCTCGCAGGTCATGCGGGCATCAAGAAATCTGTGCAACTCATCTCCCGCTTCTATTGGTGGCCGACTCTGGAGACGGATGTTGTGGACTTTGTGCGAGCCTGCACTATCTGTGCCCGGGATAAGACTCCTCGCCAGAAGCCCGCTGGTTTTCTTCATCCTCTGCCTGTCCCCGAACAGCCTTGGTCTCTGATTGGTATGGATTTTATTACTGATTTACCCCCTTCCCGTGGCAACACTGTTATTTGGGTGGTCGTTGATCGATTCTCCAAAATGGCACATTTCATCCCTCTTCCTGGTCTTCCTTCTGCGCCTCAGTTGGCTAAACAATTTTTTGTACACATTTTTCGTCTTCACGGGTTGCCTACGCAGATTGTCTCGGATAGAGGTGTCCAATTCGTGTCTAAATTCTGGAGGGCTCTCTGTAAACAACTCAAGATTAAATTAAATTTTTCTTCTGCATATCATCCCCAGTCCAATGGACAAGTAGAAAGAATTAACCAGATCTTGGGTGATTATTTGCGACATTTTGTTTCCTCCCGCCAGGATGACTGGGCAGATCTCCTTCCATGGGCCGAATTCTCGTATAACTTCAGGGTCTCTGAATCTTCCTCCAAATCCCCATTTTTCGTGGTGTACGGCCGTCACCCTCTTCCCCCCCTCCCTACCCCCTTGCCCTCTGGTCTGCCCGCTGTGGATGAAATTTCTCGTGACCTTTCAATTATATGGAGAGCGACCCAAAATTCTCTCTTACAGGCTTCTTCACGCATGAAGAGGTTCGCGGATAAGAAAAGAAGAGCTCCTCCCGTTTTTTCCCCTGGAGACAAGGTATGGCTCTCCGCTAAATATGTCCGCTTCCGTGTCCCTAGCTACAAATTGGGACCACGCTATCTTGGTCCTTTCAAAATTTTGTGTCAAATTAATCCTGTCTCTTACAAACTTCTTCTTCCTCCTTCTCTTCGTATCCCTAATGCCTTTCACGTCTCTCTTCTTAAACCACTCATCCTCAACCGTTTTTCTCCCAAATCTGTTCCTCCCACTCCTGTTTCCGGCTCCTCGGACATCTTCTCTGTCAAAGAGATCTTAGCCTCTAAAAAGGTCAGAGGGAAAACTTTTTTTTTAGTGGACTGGGACGGTTGTGGTCCTGAAGAGAGATCCTGGGAACCTGAGGACAACATCCTAGACAAAAGTCTGCTCCTCAGGTTCTCAGGCTCTAAGAAGAGGGGGAGACCCAAGGGGGGGGGTACTGTTACGCCGAGCGCTCCGGGTCCCCGCTCCTCCCCGGAGCGCTCGCTTCACTCTCCCCGCTGCAGCGCTCCGGTCACATCCTCTGACCCGGGGCGCTGCGATTCCGCTGCCAGCCGGGATGCGATTCGCGATGCGGGTAGCGCCCGCTCGCGATGCGCACCCCGGCTCCCGTACCTGACTCGCTCTCCGTCTGTTCTGTCCCGGCGCGCGCGGCCCCGCTCCCTAGGGCGCGCGCGCGCCGGGTCTCTGCGATTTAAAGGGCCACTGCGCCGCTGATTGGCGCAGTGGTTCCAATTAGTGTGTTCACCTGTGCACTTCCCTATATCACCTCACTTCCCCTGCACTCCCTTGCCGGATCTTGTTGCCATTGTGCCAGTGAAAGCGTTCCTTGTGTGTTCCTAGCCTGTGTTCCAGACCTTCTGCCGTTGCCCCTGACTACGATCCTTGCTGCCTGCCCCGACCTTCTGCTACGTCCGACCTTGCTTCTGCCTACTCCCTTGTACCGCGCCTATCTTCAGCAGCCAGAGAGGTGAGCCGTTGCTAGTGGATACGACCTGGTCACTACCGCCGCAGCAAGACCATCCCGCTTTGCGGCGGGCTCTGGTGAAAACCAGTAGTGGCTTAGAACCGGTCCACTAGCACGGTCCACGCCAATCCCTCTCTGGCACAGAGGATCCACTACCTGACAGCCGGCATCGTGACAATTGTAGACCTGCACCAGGCTTGGAAGACTAAATCTGCAATAGACAAGCAGCTTGGTGTGAAGAACACAACTGTAGGAGCAATTATTAGAAAATGGAAGACATACAAGGCCACTGATAATCTCCCTCGATCTGGGGCTCCATGCAAGATCTCACCCCGTGGTGTCAAAATGATCACAAGAACGGTGAGCAAAAATCCCAGAACCACACGGGGGGACCTAGGAAATGACCTGCAGAGAGCTGGGACCAAAGTAACAAAGGCTACTATCAGTAACACACTATGCCGTCAGGGACTCAAATCATGCAGTGCCAGACGTGTCCCCCTGCTTAAACCAGTACATGTCCGGGCCCATCTGAAGTTTTCTAGAGAGCATTTGGATGATCCAGAAGAGAATTGGGAAAATGTCATATGGTCAGATGAAACCAAAGTAGAACTTTTTGGTAAAAATTCTACTCGTCGTGCTTGGAAGAGAAAGAAAACGGAGTTGCATCCAAAGAACACCATACCTACTGTGAAGCATGGGGATAGAAACATCCTGCTTTGGGGCTGTTTTTCAGAAAAGGGACCAGGATGACTGATCCGTGTAAAGGAAAGTATGAATGGGGCCATGTATTGTGAGATTTTGAGTGAAAATCTCCTTCCATCAGCATGGGCATTGAAGATGAAACGTGGCTGGGTCTTTCAGCATGACAATGATCCCAAACACACCGCCCGGGCAACAAAGGAGTGGCTTTGTAAGAAGCATTTCAAGGTCCTGGAGTGGCCAGTCTCCAGATCTCAACCCCATAGAAAACCTTTGGAGGGAGTTGAAAGTCCATGTTGCCAAGCGACAGCCCCAAAACATCACTGCTCTAGAGGAGATCTGCATGGAGAAATGGGCAAAATACTAGCAACAGTGTGTGAAAACCTTGTGAAGACTTACAGAAAATGTTTGACCTCTGTCATTGCCAACAAAGGGTATATAACAAAGTATTGAGATGAACTTTTGTAAAAATCAGACAATGTGATTTTATGGATAGTTTTTTTTCTCATTATGTCTCTCATAGTTGAGGTATACCTATGATGGAAATTACAGTGGGAGAACTTTCACAATTGGTGGCTGACTAAATACTTTTTTTCCCCACTGTACCAGGTATCAGCTTCTTACAGGGCCTGGCATTTCAGGTAACATTTTGAGGATAAGCTCAAAAAAGTGTGTGTACATGAGCAGTAGCACCATTTTTGTCCATTAAATAACTTGTATATGATATTTTCCACAAATTTCTGCCAAATTTGGTGGGGTTTATTCAACTTTCTCCTGCAAATAATAATTTATTTTCATTCTGCCTTTTATTATAAAATGAAAGGTGAAATGAAGCTCTCATATGGCTCTGTTGGAAATATAAAAGAGTTATGGCTCTTAGAAGGCAAGGAGGAAAAAACAAAAACACAAAATTTAAAGTAGTTGTGTCCTTAAGGCGCAAATGGGCCATGTCCATAAAGGGTTAATGTAAAAATGTGGGGGGGGAAAAATCTGATGACATATTTCTTTTAAATTGTGGATCTCTCTTTATTTCATGATCATTTGAACTGGAGAGGGTGCAGAGGAGGGCAACAAAGGTCACAAATGTGGGAGGATTACAGGACTGATCAGGTTATCAAGCTTGGGGTTACCGTATTTATCGGCATTTAACACTCATTTTTTAGGCAAAAATTTTTAGCCTAATGTCTATCTGCGTGTTATACGCCGATAAGCCGCTGCAGTTCAATGATTTAAAGCGGGCGCTTTAAATCAATGAACTGCAGCGGCTTTTGCAGGTGCAGAGACCTGCCGCCGCTGCCGGCTTCTCTGCCCCTGCCTGTCCTGGGGTCTAGAGCCCTGCTGTCGCCGCTTCTCTCCCCCTGCTATTGGCGCCGCTGCCCCTTCTCTCCCCCTGGCTATCGGTTCAGCTGCCCCATTGCCAGCGCCGAGAGCCAGGGGGAGAGAAGCGGTGCCGGCAATGGGGCAGCGGTACCGACAGACAGGGGGAGAGAAGGGGCAGCGGCACCCATTGCCAGCACCGCTGCCCCGTTGCCTCCCCCATCCCCGGTTGTATAATGACCTGTTTCCGGGGTCGGGTCCGCGCTGCTTCAGGCCTCCGGTGTGCATCCCCTGCGTCGTTGCTATGCGCTGCGAGACGCAATAACGAGTGACATCACTCGTCATTGCGCCGCGCCGTGCAGCGCATAGCAACGACGCAGGGGACGCACACCGGAAGCCTGAAGCAGCGAGGACCCACCCCCGGCAACAGGTAATTATACCACTGGGGATGGGGGAGGCAACGGGTGCCGCCGCCCCTTCTCTCCCCCTGGCTATCGGCGCCCCCTGCCCCATTGCCAGCGCCGCTTCTCTCACCCTCGCTATCGGCGCCGGCAATGGGGCAGCGGTGCGGATAGCCAGGGGGAGAGAAGGGGCAGCGGTGCCGACAGCAGGGGGAGAGAAGCGTCGGCAGCAGGGCTCTAAACCCCAGGAAAGGCAGGGGGAGAGAAGCCGGCAGCGACGGCCTCTCTCCCCCTGCCTTTCCTGGGGGCTTCTGCGGGGTCAGAAACAGTGTATCGGGGTATACACATGCACACACGCAACCTCATTTTACCAAGGATATTTGGGTAAAAAACGTTTTCTACCCAAATATCCTTGGTAAAATGAGGGTGCGTGTTATAGGCCGGTGCGTGTCATACCCCGATTAATACGGTATTTAGTTTAGAGAAAAGAAGTCTTAGGGGCGATGTGATCACAATGTACGAATATATGAATGGACAGTACAGAGATCTCTCTAGTGATCTTTTTATACCTGGGCCGGTAACCATGACAAGGGGAGCATCCTCTACGTCTAGAGGAAAGAAGGTTTCACCATCATCACAGACAGAGATTCTTTACTGTAAGAGCAGTGAGACTATAGAACTCTCTGTCACATCATGTTGTGATGTCTGACTTATTAACAGATTCAAGGGGGACCTGGATGTTTTTCTTATAATATTGCATGTTATGTATACTAGATTTATGTGGATAGAACATTGATCGAGGAATTCATTCTGATTGTCATATTGGAGTCAGGAAGGAATTTCCCCTCTATTATGGAGCAATTGGCATCAACCTCATTGGGGGTTCTGCCTTCCTCTGAATCAGCACAATAGGGTTTTGGATTTAACTTGATGGATTCTTGTCTTTTTTCTTCAACCTTACAAACTATACCAAATTCTAAGAGATTGTGCAAAAAAACAAAAGAAAAAGCCAGCATCGCCCTGGTTTTACAGGAATTAAGTATGTGTTGTTTTGTTTAGAGTAATGTTTGAATCAGCGAGAAGTACAATTGCATATTTGTGCAGAGAAATCAAACTTAGCATTTCCCTGGGTGTTCAGACTTAAGCAGGATGATATTTTGTCAAATACGTACTTGGCAGGAAGAGGGTTTTGCAATCTCTATTTCAAAAGGGAAAAAAACTCATCTCTTGAGGATTACAGTAAGGACAGCGATAACCTTTCCTGCGCAGTTACTGATTAACATGACTTCAGCCTGGGAGAAAGTCTTCTGCAGAACCTTGAACTCTAAATGCGCACTAATGGATTTGTTACTAATTCTGTCACAGAGGAAATAGTGAAGAACAAGAGTTTCTCTTTTTGGGCAGCGAGAATTGACTACTCATATAAGAAAGATAGAATTACAAATTTGGGAAAGTTCCCCTGCAGGCAGATGAATGGTACATGAGAGCACAGTCATTGTTCTTATCTGTTTATCTTGGAAGACTCCGAGCTGTTGTATAATCATTTTTACGTTTCTGATTTTGTTTCTCGAAAAGCAATAGTGATGTTTCATTGATGTTCAGTGAGGTTGGAAGAATCATGAATGTAAATCATGAGGGTGGGAGATCCTTTGTGACAAAAAGGTTGCAGTCTGTTCACCTTCCAAAATTCCATATTTTCATCATGTTCACTACAAATATGAATCAGAATTAAATATGAAATCGGGTCAGAATGTGCAATTTGTGATACTTCATAGTGATAAACCACTGAGCTGGAATAGAAACCCATTATAAAGTCACAATCATGTCACCTTATCATGGTGCTGGTCTGCACCCTCCTAGTGTTTTACATGGGGCTGGTTCAAGACTGGTGGGCACCTCAGTTCAAGTTTGGCTAGCAATGACATTTTTGGTTTATAAAAATCACTTTTTGAGAAAATACAGAAAACTTTCAAAAATACTTACCTAACTGATACATTCCCGCACCTTGGTGTCCCCCAGACTCCAGGATAAAAAAGGCCTGTATCCTGCATCACTAAGTGCTACATGGGAAAAGGTTAGGTGAGCATTTGAGCTTCATAAATACAGTTTTTGGGTGCACTGTTACTTTTATTGGGCACATGGGGCCATCATTAGTCTTCATGACACTATGTGTCATGTCTGTATTGTCCTGTGTTCATACACACGCTAATGGTTTGGTTGTGTGTGAACAGTTTTATCTTCCCTGGTCAGGAGATAGTTAATGCCTCTGCCTTTTTCAGCCAATAGCTCCTATGGTGTGTCTATTTAATGTCAGCCTAGTCTAGACCCTGGCCTGGTGATTGATTTCATTATATCCTGACTTGCTAAGATGCTGGACGTGCTGCATGGAGCTCTTGCTGATTACATCTTGCTGCTGCCATGTTTGACATGCTGCTTTGGAGCTTTGGGTGAAACACTCTTTGTTTGAGCTTTTAATCTACTATCTCTGTTTTAGCATGCACTTTGTATTTTCTGGTTTTAGCCAATTTTATGTGACATGCTCTTAGTAGATTTTAAGCTGTGTTTGTTTAGTCGGTTTTAGGATTTGTATGCTCTTTTTGCTATGTGTCTGTTCACACTGTGTTTTCTCTTGTATCCGTTCATATGTAGTTCTGTGTTTTCTATTTCTGTGGAGTGTGGCACAGGCCAGTAGTCTTTTTGGATGTATTATAAATGGTTACTTCATTAGTGAAGGGTCCAGTTTGTGTGTCCAGTGTGAACAGTATCCTATGTTAGATCCCTGTTACCGCTCCATGGGCACTCCGTGTCTACTGGTGGTGTGCGGAAAGCTTGCTATTCCTGTCTTGTGTTCAGTGTGAACAGTGTTCTATATTTATATCCTGTTGTATCTGTTTTTCTGAGTTGTAACTTGGCATCCCTGTTACCCTTCCATGGGGACTCATTGTCTGCTGGAGGTGTTCGGATAATTCCTGTTTAGCAATGGATCCCGTTTAACTTTCTGTGGGGACTCAGAGCGTATTGTTATTCCTGTGTCCACCAGAGCTTTTTCTAGGGGATTAAGCTTATTCCTGTTTTGTTCTGGAGTGTGTTCAGACTTATCTGTTTTACTGTCTGGTGTTTTGAACTCTATATGTTTATTAGTTCTTTATTCAGATCTTTGGAATTCTGTTCATGACCGCTTATCTATTGTGTCCTCTGTTCACGACCACTGAGTCCTCTGTTCATGTCCGCTGATATAGTGTCCCCTGTGCTTCTCACTGATCTGTGTCTTCTGGACTTTGTACTATAGAGTTCTATGTTCCTGTTATGTTTCTGGTTTGTGAGCGACTATTTCTAAGTATGTGTTTTTAGACCCCTGCACTTTAGTTCAGGAAGGGACCGGCACCCAGTTGTCGCTCCACCATTTAGGGTGGATGGGCAAGTAGGCAGGGAGAGCGGTTTTAGGGTCAGTTTAGGGCTCACTCTCTCTGTCCCCCAGTCGGCCCTTGACACTATGGGGGACCTCTGCAAAGCCATTTGGGTGATTACAGAACTTGAGAGGATCTGCAGTGAAAACTGGCAGAAAATCCCCAAATCCAGGTGTAGGGCCAGCATTAGGGAGAGGCAAACAGGGCAGTTGCCCAGGGCCCCCATCCTCCAGGGGGCCGCTTGCAGCTATTACCATGTCAGGGGCAGAAGCAGAGTGGCTGCGGCAGCTGCCTGCACTTATCTATGATTGAGCCTCGCTGCAGAGGCTCAGTCACATATGCTGCTGTAATGCTGGGCTTCTTTAACAACCCCCCCCCCCCAGCTCCTCTTCACACGGGATATCTCTTCCGTCTTCCTGCTGTGTTGTAATATTACACAGCAGCTCTCAGAAGTCGGAATGAAGAGGACAGGGAGAAAGTTGAGCAGTCCCATAAAGTTCTGCCCCTTCCATGAAAATAAAGCTCCTGAATCCTCCCCTGCACTTGGCTAGCTTTAGAGAAATGTCAGTGTAATTATATCTGTGTTAGTAGATGTAATGTGTTACATGCATAGTGTGATGCTTGAAAAAGGCAGCAGAGGCAGCAGAAACGTTGCATCTGTAACTTTGGTATGGAATAAAGCTACTCACATTTTTCTTCACTAATTTTGAGTGCTGCAGTTACTCTTTTGCCTTGCCTGTATTTTTGGGCCCCAGACTGCCTGCACCAACCTATACTCATTTTTTTGGTGTGCTGCTCTTCTGGTATTATTTTACACACGGCCTTGTCCTGTCCCTGTCTTAAGTCCCCTCAGTTAGAGTTCCTCCATTCCACAGGGCTCTTCTGCAGGGTTTACCCTTTACTCACCTCGCATAATGCATTAAAGATATAATGTATATTGGTAAATATGCATACAAGCTCTATCTACAAATTCCTAGTGACTACTATTCTTCTTAAATCCTATAATTAGTAGCACAATGGCCTGCTTAAAGCTCAAGATTATTAGTCCAAGCAAAGCCTGTGAGGAACCTGCATCCCGGTTACCTCAGGAGAAACTGTATATTTGTAAAGACTGTTTGCTCAAGAAGTTAAGTAAAAGTTCCAGTTATCTCATAAATCCTGCTGTGGATATTCCATTTATTCCCTGCCGTTTTTGGGCTGGTTGGCGGCAGGGCCTTCTATACTAAGCAAACCTCACCCTGGCGTCACGACAAACCAAGGGTTAATGTCAGAAGTACTCAGCTATGCACACTGTGCTTCTTTTCTCTGCTCTGCAGAGCTATAAAAATTCAGATTTACAACGAAAGTCTATGGGACTGCTGGCAATTCTATATACCAGACGTCCCGTAGACTTCCATTGTACAAATATGGCACTTGCTTTAGCTGTGCAGAATGGAGATGAGAGGGCACAGCACATGCAGCTGCGCACTTCTGTCTCTTCATTCTAATGATCAGTACCCTGCCCCCATCAATACAAACTTCTGACATTTCACTGTGCTATGTTTGTTATAATGATAGTTAAAATCTGCTCATGTGAGAGGTCATAATGATTATTGACCAGATATGTTAAAGGGGGATTCCAGCTTTACAAAAAATTACCAGGGGGCAGGGATTAGGAGGTTCAATAAAAAACATATCTCTCTTGTTGCTTCTGTCCAGTGCTCCAGAGTCCCTGGCAGTAGCGCTCCAATAATGTCACTGCTGCAGCCAATCAATGGCCTCAACAGCCATGTGTATGTACTTGTTATACATGGTCGCTGAGTCCAGTGATTGGCTGCAGTGGTCCCATGCGCCAGCAGAGACGGCCCACCACATGTTATATAATTTACTCCAGTAACTGGTGTACCACAGATGTGTCGGGTTTAATGGGAGGCCAGCGCTTCTTAATAAATCCAGTGCAGCAGGCACCGATGGGATTTTACATAGGAGATATGATGGAAAAACCAGCTGGAGTAAATCCCCCGATGTGTTTTATTCAGTAACAGCAAGGTGATATTATTCAGTGACTATGTGGTGGTAATATATGGTGGCATTATTGGTCTTTGTTTAGTGCGTTTTCTTCAATAAGGGCCCAATTCACACGGCAGAATATCTACTCAGAGAAATCCCGAGATAACATTTCATGTGGTCACTCTAAAATAAGTCAGCTCTATTGAAAGCAATGCATTTCCAAAAGGATTTCGCCCAAAAAATTTACTTTTCTTCTTTTTTGTTTTTTTTGTTTAATCAAGATTTCAGACTTTTCAAATGGGATTTTAGTGCTGGATTCCACTTCTGCCGTTCTGCCATGTGAATGGGACCTTACAGTATGGAGGTAATATTTAGTCACTTTCTGTAGGCAGTGGTATGATTTGAGAACTTTGTGGGGGGGGGTTCTTATATCCTGTGCAGTGGAAAATTTGACCAGTTGCCCATAGCAACCACTCAGATCACTTCTTTTGTATTTCAGAGGTCAACATTTCCTCTGCCCAGGTTTTGAGAAATCTCAAATTATACATATATACAGTTTATTGTGTGTGTAGGGGAACATATGTCTTGTGGCCCTGGTCTCTCTTCTGGTGCCTGGGCCCAATATGTCATATTGCCGCTTTGCTGAGCTGCAGCATGATGTATTGGGCTCAAAACAGGAGCGATGGAGGTGAGTACAGTTTTTTTTTCTCCATACTACGGAGAATGGGCATAGTTTAAATAAAAAAATTAAAAAACTGCCAGATAACCCCTTTAACTTAATGGCACTGGCTTGTTAGTGAAATATTTCAGCATTTTGGGGCCCCACTTTGAACTTTGCCCTGGACCACGCTAAGTCTAAAACCGGCCCTGTCCAGGTGTGCAATCCTTGTGACATCATCCCCTAAAAGACTGGAGGGTGTAATCGCTGCCAAAGTTGCTTCAACTTAGTACAGTATATGGGGTCTTTATACTTATGTCAGTGCAATATTTTAGTTTTTCCTTTCAATAAATTAGCAAATATTTCTAACATTTTGTAATCACTTTGTCATTATGGGGTATTAAGTGCAGAATGACGGAGGAGACTACATTTTTTCTTTTTTTTTTTTATCACATAAAATGAAAAAAAAGGTTAAACGATCTGAAAAAATTCCAAATGCATTGTATGTATGTAAATGTTATAGAGGGGTTTTATAGGAGAAGATATTCTTGATTAAATAGATCTCTTCGAGGAAAGGAAGACATTTCCTTGATTGCTCTTTTTGGCCATTGAAATACACCACAGTCAACACACACTTACTTTAAAGAACTGTATATAATTTCTACTATACATGAATATACACTAGAGAAAGGGACAGACAGCACAGAGAGAGTGCCGGAAGGGGAATTCATAGTATTACTCAACAGTGATAAAGTCTCAGTTCTGTGGAATTTTCAGGCAAAGCATTTCAGGGATTTCGCCTGGTGAGGAGGAGGAAAAATTGCTCTCACTTGTAAATTGTTTCTGAATGACTTAGCGAAAAGTGTTGGTTCACACATCATTCCTGGAACCAGCATCACTGAGAATTTTAGGTGATCCCCACTGCAGAAAAATGCAAATATTAGTCATAGATAAAAGAAAGACCAACCAGCATCAGACATGGATTCCCCCAGTAATAGACATATACAGTCATATTAGATTAAAATAAACATTTCTGGTAAATGAGTCTGTTAGATTACAGGGGTATTCCACCCTTAGACATCTTATCCCCTATCGAAAAGATAGGGGAGAAGATGTCTGATAAAGGGGGTCCTGCCGCTGGGGACCCCCACAACCTCCCTGCTGCACCCGGCATTAGTTTAGAGTGACGGGTGCAGCGCCGGAGGCTCGTGACCTGACGGCCATGCCCCTCAATGCAAGGCTATGGGAGAGGGCGTGATGCCCATCAACCGCCCTCCCATAGACTTGCAATGAGGGGGCATGGCCGTGATGTCCGAGCAGGGTGTGACCGTGACATCACGAGCCTTAGCCCCGCATTGCCAGTCATCAAGCACGGAGTGGAGTTTGCTCTGTGCACCGGATGTCTGGGGTGCCGCAGCAGAGATCGCGGGGATCCCGCCTCTGGATAGGGGATAAGATGTCTAGGGGCTGAATATCCCTTTAAATACTTTGTGATCTGTTAACCAAACTAAAAGTGTGCATACAAGATTTGGCATGTTGGATTTTCATGTGGCCATCGTTTGCTCTTTCAGGTGCTTAGTCACTACCAAAAGTGTCTGGCAGCTGTTTTTTTTACCTTCCCCTTTTAGAACACACATAGACTTAGCATGTGTAAGTAAAAGTTAAGAAGATTAGGTGTCGGCAGCGTACACAAAGGGGACAGTTATATGGTTATAATGATCCCCCTGCGCCCATCACATCTGTATGGATGCTGGCATGTGCTAGCTCAAGAGTATACAAGGCAATTTTTTAGGATCTCCAAGTGAATAGGCTTTATTTTCAACTAAGGGTACCCTTAGGACACACGTGAAGTAGAAAACTCTAAAGAGATTTTTGCCCTGTCACGTACTCCTATAGGCAGCACGCAGCTTTAAGACTGCAGCCTTCAAGAGGCTAGGAGTGGCTCAGGACTTCTGGGTCACACATCGGACTACCTGCAACAGAGCAGAAGAGGAAGATGATCTATCTACCTAATGAAGGAATTAACAATCTACTTTAACTATTTTAGCACAGTTAAAGTAGTTTTTTTCAGTTTTATGTATTTATCATTATTGGATAGACACATATATTTAGGGGAAAATTTATCAAAGTTGTCTATTTCCCGCATCAATATTGACCAAACTACAGAGCATTAGGCTGGTCTATTGTGTGCCTAATTTATCAAAAGTCGCACGGCTCTTGATAAATTCTGTGCATGGTCTTCGGGATCTAAGGTTTAGACTGTATTTAACCCGTTAAAGACCATGGACGTCTATACTAGTCCATGTGCCGTTAACGGGGTATGACACGGACTCCCGACTCGAGCCCACATCATACTGGCCGGCCCCAAGCTAATTCCTGTAGCTGGGGGCCGGCGTTAATAGCCGACATGCGGCGATCGCCGCGGCCGGCTATTAACCCTTTAGATCGCCACTGTCAAAGTTGACAGGGGCGTCTAAAGGTGCCTTTATCCTGTCACTGGACCACCACATCGCCGCATGTCAGCTATTAACGGCAGCCCCCAGCTACAGGAATAAGCTGGGGGCCAGCCGGTAGGACACGGGCTCAAGTCGGGAGCCCGTGTCATACTCTGTTAACAGCAGCAAGATTGCGGGGGGGGGGGGTGATCCACTGCTGACGTAGCCGGAGGGATTACCTCTCCTGTAGTGCAGGCTCCTGTGCTGTGAATGATAAAGCCTGGCAGGATCAGGCTTTATCAATCAAGCGCAAAGCACACAGATCAATGTGGTTCTATGGAACCACATTGATCTGTATGAGGAAACAAAGGATTCCTCCTAAAAGTCCCCTAAGTGGACTGAAAGTGTAAAAAAAAAAAGTTTAAAAAAAGTTTAAAAGCACACACATTAACCATTTCCTTATTAAAAGTTTCAATCATCCCCCTTTTCCCAAATTCCATATAAAAAATATACAAGCATAATAAAAATAAACATATGTGGTATTGTCGTGTGCGTAAATGTCCGAAATATAAAAATATATCATTTATAAAACTGCACGGTCAATGGCATACGCGCAAAAAAATTCCAAAGTCCAAAATAGTGTATTTTTGGTCACTTTTTATACCATAAAAAAAAAAAAAGCAATCAAAAAGCCTGATGAAAACAAAAATGGTACCGATAAAAAAAATTGTAAAGTTATAGGGGTCAGATTAGGAAAATTTTAAATGTATAAATTTTCAAGCATGTAGTTATGATTTTTTTCAGAAGTATGACAAAATCAACCTATATCAGTAGGGTATCATTTTAATCGTATGGACCTACAGAATAAAGATAAAGTGTAATTTTTACCGAAAAATGTACTGCGTAGAAACGGAAGCCCCCAAAATTTACAAAATGGCATTTTTTTTCTTCAATTTTGTCGTACAATGATTTTTTTTGTTTTTGTTTCGCTGTAGATTTTTAGCTAAAATGACTGACATCATTACAAAGTAGAATTGGTGGCGCAAAAGAAAAGCCCTCATATGGTTTTTTTAGGTGCAAAATTGAAAGGGCTATGATTTTTTTAAAGTAAGGAGAAAAAAACTGAAATGTAAAAACAGAAAAATGCTTGGTCCTTAAGGGGTTAAACCTGCTCCAGCATGGTCTGACATTTCAGAGTATTTTCATCCGATAAAAATTTTTGCCAAAAAGTCGCAAATTGATAAATTCAGCACCAATGCATTTTTCCATCTAAAATAGCCTAGAAGGCATCACGTACTAAAAAATCCTTTAAAGAAAAAGTTGCGAAAAAAGAAATGCCACCCCACACCATTACTGACCCACCGCCAAACCGGTCATACTGGAGGATTTTGCGGGCAGCAAACATTCTCCACGGCGTCTCCCAGAACCTGCTTTCATCTGTGAAGAGCACAGGGCGTTATTGGCGAATTTGCCAATCTTAGTGTTCTCTGGCAAATGCCAAACGTCCTGCATGGTGTTGGGCTGTAAGCACAACCCCCACCTGTAGATGTCGGGCCCTCACAGCACCCTCTTGGAGTCTGTGTCTGATTGTTTGAGTGGACACATGCACATTTGTGGCCTGCTGGAGGTCATTTTGCAGGGCTCTGGCAGTGCTCCTCCTGCTCCTCCTTGCACAAAGGTGGAGGTAGCAGTCCTGCTGCTGGGTTGTTGCCCTCCTACAGTCTCCTCCACGTCTCCTGGTGTACAGGCCTGTCTCCTGGTAGCGCCTCCATTCTCTGGACACCACGCTGACAGACACAGCAAACCTTCTTGCCACAGCTCGCATTGATATTCCATCCTGGATGAGCTGCACTACCTGAGCCACTTGTGTGCGTTGTAGACTCCGTCTCATGCTACCACTTGAGTGAAAGCACCGCCAGCTTTCAAAAGTGACCAAAACATCAGCCAAAAAGCATAGGAATTGAGAAGTGGTCTGTGGTCACCACCTGCAGAACCACTCCTTTATTGGGGGTGTCTTGCTAATTGCCTATAATTTCCACCTGTTGTCTGTCCCATTTGCACAACAGCATGTAAAATTGATTGTCAATCAGTGTTGCTTCCTGAGTGGACAGTGTGATTTCACAGAAGTGTGATTGACTTGGAGTTACATTGTGTTTTTTAAATGTTCCCTTTATTTTTTTGAGCAGTGTATTTATCACAAAAAAGTCGCAGCTGAGACTTTTCTGAGACTTTTTTTTTTGCGACTTTTTAAATTTGCTCACGTATGGGAGTTTTGTACTCCAGGTCAGACCTGGAGCAGACATGTGACTTTTTGTAAGGGGTTTTCGACTTTTTTTTTCTTGCCTACATGCGTCTTTTGCACATCATAAATACCTGACCACTGCAAAGTGAAAACTGAAATTAGGTAAAGCTGCTTACCCACAAAAGTCGCACAAAAAAGTGATGTTTTTTTGTAAGCAAAATAAAAAAAAGGCTTGAAATGTTTCTAAATAACAAATAGAATAAACCTACCTACTTATTTGGGTGACCTACCTAATGGGAAAAACTACCTATCTAATGGGGGACCTGTCTTCCCACTGGGGGGTAACTATCTACCAGGAGAAGCTACCTTCCTACTGAGGGAACCAATCTACTTGGGCATTGTACAACTCCCAAAGCTTATTCCAAAAAGTTCTAACTGTAGGGCAGTGCAACCATATGTAGAATATCATGTGAGTATATACAATTAGGCAAACATCTACCTGAACCATAATTTTTGTCTCAACTAAAACCATACTTGTTTTGTCAAAAATAAGCCTCATGTAAAGGGAATCTATTTTTTTATAAAATTATTATAAAGCCGACCTTTCATGAAAAAAAACCAAAAGGAAAATATTATTTGGAAACTGCAGGAATCAAGAAAATTCTGTATAGGGAAAGCAGAAAATAAGTGGGGAAACAGACGTATCTCTTTGGCTTAGAAATTAAAAGATAAAATTTTTGGGAGGTAAGTGGATTTCACTAAAAGGTGCTCTATACAGCCAAAACCAGGTGTGGATCATATATAATCTCTATATACAGTCATGGCCGTAAATGTTGGCACCCCTGAAATTTCTCTAGAAAATGAAGTATTTCTCACAGAAAAGGATTGCAGTAACACTTGTATTGCTATATACATGTTTATTCCCTTTGTGTGTATTGGAACTAAACCAAAAAAAGGGAGGAAAAAAAAGCAAATTGGACATAATGTCACACCAAACTCCAAAAATGGTCTGGACAAAATTATTGGCACCCTTAACTTAATATTTGGTTGCACACCCTTTGGAAAAAATAACTGAAATCAGTCGCTTCCTATAACCATCAATAAGCTTCTTACACCTCACAGCCGGAATGTTGGACCACTCTTCCTTTGCGTATTGCTCCAGGTCTCTCTTATTGGAAGGGCACCTTTTCCCAACAGCAATTTTAAGATTTCTCCACAGGTGTTCAATGGGATTTAGATCTGGACTCATTGATGGCCACTTCAGAACTCTCCAGCGGTTTGTTGCCATCCATTTCTGGGTGCTTTTTGATGTATGTTTGAGGTCATTGTCCTGCTGGAAGTCCCAAGATCTCGGACGCAAACCCAGCTTTCTGACACTGGGCTGTACAATGCCACCCAAAATCCATTGGTAATCCTCAGATTTCATGATGCCCTGCACACATTCAAGGCACCCAGTGCCAGAGGCAGCAAAACAACCCCAAAACATCATTGAACCTCCACCATATTTCACTGTAGGTACTGTGTTCTTTTCTTTGTAGGCCTCATTCCGTTTTCAGTAAACAGTAGAATGATGTGCTTTACCAAAAAACTCTATCTTAGTCTCATCTGTCCACAAGACGTTTTCCCAGAAGGATTTTGGCTTACTCAAGTTCATATTGGCAAAATGTAGTCTTGCTTTTTTATGTCTCTGTGTCAGCAGTGGGGTCCTCCTGGGTCTCCTGCCATAGCGTTTCATTTCATTTAAATGTCGACAGATAGTTTGCGCAGACATTGATGCTCCCTGAGCCTGCAGGACAGCTTGAATATCTTTGGAACTTGTTTGGGGCTGCTTATCCACCATCCGGACTATCCTGTGTTGACACCTTACATCAATTTTTCTCTTCCGTCCACACCCAGGGAGATTAGCTGCAGTGCCATGGGTTGAAAACTTCTTGATAATGCTGCACACTGTGAACAAAGGCAAATCTAGATCTCTGGAGATGGACTTGTAACCTTGAGATTGTTGATATTTTTCCACAATTTTGGTTCTTAAGTCATCAGACAGTTCTCTTCTCCTCTTTCTGTTGTCCATGTTTAGTGTGGCACACACACAGACACACAATGCAAAAACTAAGTGAACTTCTCTCCTTTTTATCTGCTTTCAGGTGTGATTTTTATATTGCCCACACCTGTTACTTGCTTAGAGTTTAAAGGAGCATCACATGCTTGAAACAATCTTATTTTTCCACAATTTTGAAAGGGTGCCAATAATTTTGTCCAGACCATTTTTGGAGTGTGGTGTAACATTATGTCCAATTTGATTTTTATCCTCCCTTTTTTGGTTTAGTTCCAATACACACAAAGGGATTAAACATGTGTTACTGCAATCCTTTTCTGTGAGAAATTGCTTTTCTTTTGGGCTGCAGAGATTGCCTGGGAAAAGTTAGTGCACAAGACAGGATATGAGGATGTTATACGAGGTCAGGATGTGAGGAAAGGATATCAGGAGGGGATAGGAATTCGGGATTTGAGATCGGGATATGAGGATGGGGTAGGTAGTTGGGATATGAGGACATTATATGAGGACGGGATATAAGGACGGGATATTAGGACAGGATATGAGGACATTATATGAGGACGGGATATAAGGACGGGATATTAGGACAGGATATGAGGAAGAGATATAAAAACAAGAAAGAAGACGGGATCTATGGATTCAGAAGAGAGTAGAGCAGGTTTTTAGAGACATAAGTTACAGTCTGTTACCCATATTACAAGCTAACAAGACATGTATCTGTAAATCTCCATTTGTATAAATAAGATCTGTTAAATCCGTGAATTCAGAATAAATTGTCACAGTTTAAAGGACTTCAATGGGGTGAAGATAAACAGCTGAGATCCATGTAACTCAAGGCATTAATCTTCATGATTAGCATTATTATCATTTACTTGTTATTCATGATTGTGTTATCTACAGTGCTGCCTTTAACCCTTTATGCTCCATTAAATGGAACCAGATAACTCAGGATGTCTGTAAACTTTAGTGTGGTAAAGATAAAGAGACTGATACCTTGTTGTTTTGTCTTTCTTTATGAGTCATTTACAAGACATTTATTTATATGAAAGAAAGGGAAGAACTTGTGGTTACTTCATGGTTTGTAGTTTTTACAATGAGCCCAACATGGAAATGTAATAAATGGTTAGCGTAGAGAGAGACTGTTCCCTGATATCTATGATATGAACATAGTAGACAGCTAGAAGACCTAAGCGCCACAATGCATCCTATGTATACCATTTTGTGTTAAAAAATAAAAACACCTGATTTTGCCTCTTTACTGGTGAGTGCCGAGACTTTATCTAGATCTGACACCTGCATTTGGATCTACTCATGTTGACCACTTTCTTTTATGGAAGTGACAAAAACACCATGATTTTATCTCAATCAACCACCTCTACAGAGTTTCTACATATTCCTCCAAGAAAGTTGAAAAAAATACATATTTAAAAGAAATCTAAAAGACTGATTTCATATGAATTACACGCGGCAACTTTAACAGAATATCATAAGCAAGACAAGATATTCAGTGGACTACGAGTCCACCTGCGACCTACTTTTTTTCTAGACAACCTTACATATTGTAAAGACTTTGAACATATTATCAACAAGTGCTTGCTGAATCTCATCTTACTATCTGGATCTCAAAATTGACAGATTACATAAAGCTGTTGCCGAGATGAGAAAGAAAGTGGACGCTGTCCAACAACTACAAGATTCCCTACTATCAGAGGAAGTCCAGACTTTCTTAAAAGAAAATATCAATACACTGCTAGACATCTACAAGAAGGAGACGGAACAAGCAAAACGTACAAAATTTCCATGCGATTTAGAGTACTATGTTAAAAAAAAACAGTCTACAAATGGCAGGACCCATTGGGAGGATCTTATCCACTGGGGAGATATCGGGGTGATGGCTACCATTCAGCAGACTCAATCAGTGATCAAGCAAGTATGCAGGGCAATCACTGTCCTTTTCCCAGATAAAGCAAAGGACACCATCCAAAAAGACATGGAGAGTGGGACCACCACCGCACTAGGACTCCTGATGACAACCAGATCTCAGGTATGGACCAATCAATAGTAATGAACATCTAACTGGACATGGATCTCCATAGACTTTACCGTAACATATGTCTATAAGCTCACTTCTCTCACATGTACCGTTGATCAAACACAAACCAGCACCTTCAACGCCACATTCTTACTAGAACAACTTGGCTACTTTTTGCTATGTCTCTTCTCGTCAATTTAGCTTACTTCTCTATTGCTCCCAGTTTGCACTATTGTGTCCAATTTGCTTTTTTTTTTTTTTTTTACTTCTGACACTCTGGTTCATCCGAGATGCCTACCAGTGCAGTCGCCATTGAACACCTCTGAGCCTTGTAGTTCCACACAGGAAGCTACTGCAAATGCAACGGTAAGTGCCTGTTAACTCCCATACATCCCTCTGCACAGCGTGGAGGATCTGTTGACCAATGGACCACTGTACCTAGGAGCCAATCACTCTATTCATTAACATTATCTCCTTTATCTGCATAGACTTCCCTGCCTCCTTCATGTCTACAATCATGGGACCCTCCGGCATGCCATGTTCCGAAGCTATGCTTGTTGCATGTTGGGATTAAATAATGCAATTGTTTCACTATGTATTCCATATTTTTGTGTGTGTTTTTTTTGTATGCATTTACTCATTTCTTATTTGGGTACCATGACAACCATGCCGATGTCACAACATGGTGCCTATATACAGTAGTAGATTTCCATAGTTTTAGCAGACAGCTAAGGAATGGCTGAACACGTCCTATGTATACCATGTTGTGTTAATAAACACCTGAATTTACATCTTTACTGGTGAGTGCTGAGACTTTATTCTTTATATGATATGAGCCATCATAGGTAGGCAGATACTGTATCTTCTTCACACAAATGATATCAGAGCTGGCAACATCTCATGGATCTCATCAGAAATACTGAAAATCAGAGGAGCTACAAGAATGGTATGTAACTCTAACAACTGATAACGTGTAAAAGGAGTAAATTATCAAAACACTTCTTCCTGTACAATAAAAGGCCTTTTTATATAACACTTGCTTAGGAAAGATCTCAACCTCCAGTAAAGCAAAGCCAAGAGATAAGGCTTTAAAGGGCTATTTTGGAAATAAATGATCATCTATCCATTGAACAGGAGGGAATTGTTAGATCAGTGGGGGTCCAACAGCTGCACTTGGCTTCAGCCGGCTTATAGGTTATGAATAGAGAAGCAGTACATGACCACCTCAACTCTGATCATAGGACCTCAGTTTTGACAATCAGTAAGGGTCGCAGCCACCACCGATCTAAACATTCCAAAAATCTAAAAATCACCTCTCCTGAATAGTTACATAGTTGATAAGGTTTTAAGGGTTTAAAAAAAAGTCCATCCAGTTCAACCCTACTGTGTTGATCCAGATAAAGTATGAGGAGAACCGAAAAGATAGGACTTGGTTCTCCTCATACTAAAGCTACACCACGATCTGGAGGTGAAGGACGCCCAGGCTGCCGCCCGTATCTTCAACTACAAACCCCAGCGAGTCTACAAGCTCATCAAGGTGTTGTGCCCTCAGCACAACGCTACACGGTAAGGTGCAAAAGACACGCCCACACGTCAACCCACCTTATGATTCTCCGCTAGGAGCGCATCTCTTCTTTTTTATATATATCTCCTGTTGATCCAGATAAAGGCAGAAGAAAACAAAAACAATTCCTCCCCCACCTTTTAAAATCCTGAGAAGTAATGAGAAGTGAATACAATGAGCAGTCACCTTTCAGCCTTCCCATAGATAGGCATGCTTGGCTCAGCTAAACATGTGTATATACTTAATTGGGTACATACCAATGCCTCTTATGGGTGCCCTTGAGAAACTATAGGGAGGCCTCTTCATACTGACTAGAAGGTTTGAGGTGAGAAGGATGGGACGACAGTGATGGGATCATAAGAGTAAACTGAGACTATCTACTAGACCTAAAATATAGTTGGCCATAAATATAAAACAACTGAAAACATTTAATGAAAATTAGCATGTTCCCTCATTTTGACCATATTGACCAATATGTGTGTTATTTCTTTAGAACAGATGGAGATAAGTCTGCTGGACATGTCTTACATCACCTATGTCTGCCAGATTGGACAGGTATCAAACGTGATAAATGTCCCTCCTCCCCTCCATCAGCATACCTTATATGAGTAAGCGGCTGCCAACAGGCCCAAGTATGCTAGAGGTACTACCAGCACTTTAAAGGTCTGGTCTATCCTCCACTGGATAAAAAAAATAGCAGAACTTCCTATAACCACTGGCTTCCAAGATGAGAACAGCAAGAACTGTGTAATGTTCTTTGTAATATCCCCAAAAAGCTCTTGTATGGAAATCTGAAGGCACTTTATGCATGTATGATTTTATTTACGAGTCCTAAATTAACACTAGTGTGAACATAGTTTAAGGCTTGTGGTTGGCTAAATATTATGAATTATGTGTAATTTTGTGACTAAACAGAACATATAATCCCAGCTTTGACGTCAATCCATGCAGTTATAATATTTTGTTTGTGATATTGTGATAAGCTCATATCATTTGATGATTCTTCTGTCTAATAGATAAAACTGGTCAACTTCAGAACAAACATACACCATGATAACGTTTCCGCAGGAACTTTTAGAGTTTTGTAAGTTGGGGACTGTCATGTTTAGCGCTCCTGCCGCACACGCTGGCTGTGAGTGCATGGCCCCGTCTCCTGCTGCCGCCGGTGGGGCTGGGATTCGCATTGCTGCATGCACCCGCATAGAATCCCAGCCTGTCATTTACCACCTGCTCCTCCTGCAGTCTCCTCAGCTTCTGTGCTCCGCCACGCGTGTCCATGTCCCTTAGGGCGCGCGCACGCCGGAGCTCTGAAATTTAAAGGGCCAGTGCGCCCATTAACTAAGCAACACCCGTACTCACTTAATAAATTCCAATTGCTGGAAAGAGAGAGTTTATCACAAGTTTACAATGTGCCAAATAAATGACTTAAAAAAATGTCAAGCTGCCGGAAACAGCAAAATACACGACAAACTTTTCATTTACCCCTTCCGATAAATTTGGCTTTTCAGAAGCATTCATCTACATTTGCTAGTATACCTGTAAATAATACAAAATACCTGAAAGGATTAAGATTTTTTAATAGAAGTAATTTACAAATCTTTTTAACTTTATGGAGCCAGTTGATATATATATATATATATATATATATATATATATATATATATATATATATAAGTTTTTTCCTGGATAACCCCTTTAATCAGGCCCCAGGTAGAGGGTTCTCCCAGATCAGGTAGGGAAATAAACCCTTTCCCTGCCTTACTATCACAATAGTAATAGTGATGCTTTCAGTGCCCCCACAGCAAGTAATGATCATCCCATTGCCCCCTCCCCCCCCCATACAATGCTAATTTACCCTTTTGATATCGCCCCCTGAGCCTCCACAGTGTTTATGCCCACGTTGTCATCTTCTAATGAGACGCTTTTTGGTGTAGAGCAGTGTTTTTTAACCAGTGTGCCTCCAGCTGTTGCAAACCTACAACTCCCAGTATGCTGGGAGTTTTAGTCTTGCAACAGCTAGAGGTGCACTGGTTTTGAAACACTGGTGTAGAGAATTTGATTGCTAGGACACTGCACTTGCTCCAAGCAATTACTAGAAACTCAGGTACTTTGAAGTATTTCTATGAAAGGAGAACGAGCCATGGAATCCGAATGAAGTATGTGAGAATACTAGAACACGGTTACATTTCTATGAGCTACAGGAAATTACTGTCTAAAGGAAAATATTTTTGTCATACCGACAGTAGCATTTACTGACTAATTAGAAAAAAATGCTTTAAATATGTGGAAACCGTATTCATATATGTATTTCTTAACCCCTTCTCACCTAAGTGAGATTTTCTTTTTCACTAATGTTTCACAACCTATATTTTTGTTTGCAGGCTTATTTTGTTGGGGCCAGTTGTACTTTTTATTGGACACCTTTCTTTAACCATATAATCTATTATGAGGCAGAGAAAAAATATTTGTGGGGGGGAAATTTGAAGGGAAAAAAAAAAGCACTATTTTGGGGGGCAATCTTTTTTTTTATTTAGCTGTGAAATTGGCACTCTACTGTGACACAAACTAGTTAAACTTATAACACACAAACAAGTATATTGTTCATACTTTAATCAGGACATTGAGTAAACATCCACAGTGCAGGGGGAAAAAAAGTCAGAGAACTTCTGCGTTAATGATTTCTTCAAGAGCTGGAAAAAGGTGTTTTAATTAAAGGAGTTATCCGGGATTAAACACATAGCTGCTTTATTACAGAACCAGCACCTCTCTTAAAGGAAGTATCCGGCAGAATTTTTTTTTTTATCCATTGGGCCTGGGCTGCAAAAAATAAAATAACAAACTGTAACTCACCTTCCATCACTACCCCAAAGTGCCAATATTGGTCTTCTTCCGCATCTTTAAGCCTGACACATCACACTGCGGTCAGCTAATTGCCGGCTGCAGTGATGTCCCACCTTAGCCAGTGATATGTTGAGCGCAGTGTCATGTTAGGCGCTCGGGCAGCAGAGAGAAGGCGGGGCCCAGGCTCCTTACATGACACTGCACTCAGCCTATCACTGGCCGAGGCAGGACAATGCTGGGGACGACGATAAGCTGATCACAGTGTGACACGTCGGGCTCAAAGATGCAGAAGAAGACTGGGCCCAGAAGACAGAAGAGCATTATTGGCAAATCATGGAAGAAGGTTAGAAGGAAGGAAAGAAGGGAAGTTACAGTTTGTTATTTTATTTTTTGCAGCCCAGCCACAATGAATAAAAAAAACAATTCCATCGGATATCTCCTTTAATCTAATTTTGTGTGTGCTACTGCAACTAAATTCCATTGATGTGAATGGAGTTGCGTTGTAACAGCATACACAACCTAAGCAGAAGTGTGGCACTGTTTTTGGAAGAAAGCAGCTATGTTTTTCTAATGCTGGATAAACTTTTTAAAGTAAACTTAGCAAAGCTTGCGCTGTAATCATGCAAGCAGTGTCCTCTGTGTCTCACAGGTATGGGCGTGGCTTCAGAGCAGAGCAATGACGAGGGCACAATAGACCCTTCCTCACACCTCTTTGACACCTAAAGGGGTACTCTGCTGCTCAGCGTTTGGAACAAACTGTTCCGAACGCTGGAGCCGGCATCGGGAGCTCGTGATGTCATAGCCCCACCCTCTCATGATATCACGCCCCCTCAATGCAAGTCTATGGGAGGGGGAGTGACTGCCATCATGCCCCCTCCCATAGACTTGCATTGAGGGAGCGGGGCATGACATCATGAGGGGGAGGGGCTATGATGTCACGAGCTCCCGGCATCGGCTCCAGCGTTCGGAACAGTTTGTTCCAAACGCTGAGCAGCGGAGTACCCCTTTGAGGGCTTCAAAAAAGTCAATATTTCAGCAGATTGAAGCCATGCTCTATATACATAAAGGTATAACTAGTATCCTTTATATAAAAACTGTAATACATTGTCGGTCATTTGGTGGGGGTTTTCAAGGTGACAGATTTGGTTGGAAGTGTGGCGATTTCCGTAAAATAGATACACAAAATCTGCTTACTGACAAAGATGTTTGAGATGCTTACCTCAGAAAAGTTTGGTCAGTGTGAATCATGATTCAATGCAAAAAACTTTCAGAAGATGGCAGAAGACTTGTTATAGAGATGCATCAAGCTGGAAAAAGCTACAAAAGCATTGATGAAGACCTGTGTATAAATCAATCCATGTTAGACAAATTGTCTACAGCTGGAGGAGAGTCAGGACTGGTGCTATTCTTCCTACGAGTAACAGCAAGAGACCTACAAAAGACTCTAAAACTGCGAAAACCTCTGATCATGTGGCCACCGTTAGAAAAACACTGAACCAGAATGGTGTTTATAGAAGGACAACCCAAAGGAAGCTACTGATGACCAAAAAAAACATTGTGGCTCATCTCAAGTAAGGCTGGGACCACCTGGGTGTTCAACAGGGCTTCTGGTTAATGTACTATGGACAAATTAGGCAAAAGTGGAACCTTTTAACACCACTACGGAGGAGAAAAAAGAACAATGCACACTGAAATGCGCACTATTAGGGATAAAGGGAGAGCTTTATGAAAACCTGTGCTAAGGAAAAGTTGCTGAGTTGCCCATAGCAACCAATCAGATCGCGTCTTTCATTTTCCAGAGGCCCTTTCAAAAATGAAAGAAGCAATCTCATTGGTTGCTATTGGCAACTCAGCAACTTTTCCTCTGGACAGGTTTTGATAAATCTCCTCCAAAGTGATTGTAAAGCCAACAATGAAGGGTTGATCACGTTCCAGCTGTGAATTGCTTAGCTGGCATAATGTTTCTTGGCTCTAAATCAGAATATGCCCTTGAGGTCCAGTGAACATGTGCAGCAGTTTCATAAGCAAAAGTCTATAATAAACACCCATACCAAATATAAGCAAGTAGTAGAATATAATATGCCCGTGGCACTACATAGTGTATGTATATTTTACTAATCTTTCCTTATTCTGATTGGTGGCCATCTCTCAACCATCTTCAAATTACTGGAACGACCTCATAATGTATTCCTTGGTACATTTTGGAATAAATAAAAGAAGGCTGAGGGGACGAGGCTATTATATGCACCCGTGTGTCTGTGTATAATCTGTCTCCCAGCTGGTGAAATCTGTTTTAACAAAGGTGGCACTACTCAGACAACAAGGGGGGGGGGGGTGCTCTCTTAATAGTTCCCAGTCAACAGTTCACTGACACGTCAACACTAAATCCTCATGTCAAGCATGGTGGAGGGACCATCATGCGTTGGGGCTGCTTTGCTGCCTCAGGCCTTGGATACCCTGTGATCATTGTTCAAAAGTGTCTGAATCCTGGAAGTGTCTGAATCCAGGGAGTCTGACTTCTGGGACCTTCTGTGATACCAAATGGTCCCACTGACAATGAATTGAGAGGGTGCTGCCCCATTGTTCCATCCAGATGGGAAATTCAAGGCTCTATTCTTATAATTGAGTTTGGTGGGTTTCCCAGAGGTTGGACCCCTAGTGATCAGACCAGAGGCGTACCTAGAGCATTTGGCACCCGGGGCGGACCCTTTGTTTGGCACCCCCCCCCCTCCCCCACACACACACACGCACCCCCCCTTAATTACACCCCCTCCCTCCCCTCCCCCCGGGGGCGGACTGACAACACTCGGGGGCCCCCGGACCAAAAAAAAGGCAAGGGCCCCTGCTAGGCTCTGCAGCTCGTCAATCTTCTGCCACGCTCCTGTTCCACCCAAATCCCACACACAATAAACTAAAATGTATATATGTAAGAAACACTTTAACGTAGGTAAATTTCCATGACCAATAATACTGGTATACAAAGAGTAAATATATACCACCACACAATAACTGGATAATACCGCCATACTGTACTGAATAAAATCACTATATACAGACCACTATACTATAAAGAATCTGTATACAATATAAGTGATTATATACAGGACCGGTAGATATCAGCTGTACACAGGATGTGTATACCATGTAAGTGATTACAGTTACATTTTGGGACTCACAATTACCTCTTTTCTGATCAGCGGCGTCCTCTTTCCTTTTCTTCTCCGTCCGGATAAGACCGCCATGTGGATCTCTTAACATCTGCAGGAAAAACATGTCAGACTCTGCATATATTCAGTGCCCTCCTCTACACAATCTTTCTATAGGCCCACAAACTGTAATAATGCCCTCCTTGGTGTCCTGCACAGTAAAAGGGCAGGTAGGTAGGTAGCCCGGAATCCCCCTCTTTCCCATAGGTATATGCAGAGTTACACCCCCCCTCTTTCCCATAGGTATATGCAGAGTTACACCCCCCCTCTCCTTCCCATAGGTATATGCAGAGCTACGCTACACCCCCCCTCTTTCCCATAGGTATATGCAGAGTTACACCCCCCCTTTCCCATAGGTCTATGCAGAGCTAAACCCCCCACCCCCTCTTACCCATAGGTATATGCAGAGCTACACCCCCCCCCCCCTCTTTCCCATAGGTATATCGGTTCATACCGAATACCAAATTTTTTGGGCTGCACGATATGAATTTTCCCCCATACCGCAATACCGGTTGGGCCCCTCCGCCTCGGGAATGTATTATCAGCCTAGCACAGCGCTGTCCCCACATCGGGGAACTAATCCTATGTTACCCGCCAGCACTGTTCTGCTCCCCCCAATTAATGATCAGCCCAGCTGGGTACTACTCACACATGTCAAGCACTGCCCTCCTCCTCTTTGTTGGGGGCCGCCGGGCGCTGGAACTCTATACTGTACGCCAGTGGTCTCCAACCTGCAGACCTCCAGATGCTGCAAAACTACATCTCCCAGCATGCCCGGACAGCTGGCGATGGAACTCTCTGTACGCTAGTGGCCAACGGCTGTCCGGGCATGCTGGGAGTTGTAGTTTTGCAACAGCTGGAGGTCCGCAGGTTTGAGACCACTGCTGTACGCTGTATCCCTATGCCCGGGCTGCAAAAGATACAGAAAATAAACTTAACTCACCCACGTCGGCCGCACGCTGGGGACGGGAACGCCGGACAGCCGTCAGCCTATCACCAGCCAGAGCGATGCCCCGCCCTGGCCAGTGATAGGCTGAGCCCACTGTCATGTATGAAACCGGCTTCTTACATGACAGTGGGCTCAGCCTATCACTGGCCGGGGCGGGGCATCGCTCTTGCCGGTGATAGGCTGACGGCTGTCCGGCGTTCCCGTCCCCAGCGTGCGGCCGACATGGGTGAGTTTAAAGTTTATTTTCTGTATCTTTTGCAGCCCGGGCATAGGGATACAGCGTACAGCAGTGGTCTCAAACCTGCGGACCTCCAGCTGTTGCAAAACTACAGCCAACGGCTGTCCGGGCATGCTGGGACTTGTAGTTTTGCAACAACTGGAGGTCCGCAGGTTGGAGACCACTGGTGTACAGTGAGTTCCATCGCCGGAGGCCCCCAACAAAGAGGAGGAGGGCAGTGCTTGACATATGTGAGTAGTGCCTCGCTGGTCTGATATTAATTGGGGGGAGCAGAACAGTGCTGGCGGGTCACATGATTTTGGGGGGGGGGAGCCCAACACCGCGCGCGGGTCACATGATAGGGGCGGGGGGGGTCAGAACAGCGCTGGCAGGTCACATGATTTGGGGGGGGGAATACCGTTATATACCGTGGAACCGCCGTTAGTTAAAAAAAATACAGTGATACACATATATGGTCATACCGCCCAGCCCTAGGTATATGCAGAGCACCCCCCTTCCCTATAGGTATATGCAGAGCACCCCCCTCCCCCTTCCCTATAGGTAAATGCAGAGCACCCCCCTCCCTCTCCTCTATAGGTAAGTGCAGAGCACCCCCCCCCTTCCCTATAGGTAAATGCAGAGCACCCCCCCCTTCCCTATAGGTAAATGCAGAGCACCCCCCCTCTCCCCTATAGGTAAATGCAGAGCACCCCCCCCCCTCTCCCCCCTTCCCTATAGGTAAATGCAGAGCACCCCCCTCTCTCCCCCTTCCCTATAAGTAAATGCAGAGCACCCCCCCCCTCTCCCCCCCTTCCCTATAGGTAAATGCAGAGCACCCCTCCTCTCCCCCATTCCGTATAGGTAAATGCAGAGCACCCCCCCCCCCTCCCCCCCTTCCCTATAGGTAAATGCAGAACACCCCCCCGTCTCCCCTATAGCTAAATGCAGAGCACCCCCCCTCTTCCCCCCCTTCCCTATAGGTAAATGCAAAGCACCCCCCTCCCCCCCTTCCCTATAGGTAAATTCAGAGCACCCCCCTCCCTCTCCCCCCCCCCCTTCCCTATAGGTAAATGCAGAGCACCCCCCCCCCCTTCCCTATAGGTAAATGCAGAGCACCCCCCCCCCCCTTCTCCCCCCTTCCCTATAGGTAAATGCAGAGCAACCCCCCCTCTCCCCCCCTTCCCTATAAGTAAATGCAGAGCACCCCCCCTCTCCCCCCCTTCCCTATAGGTAAATGCAGAGCACCCCCTCCCCCCTTCCCTATAGGTAAATGCAGTGCACCCCCCCCCCCTCTCCTATAGGTAAATGCAGAGCACCCCCCTCTCCACCCCCCTTCCCTATAGGTAAATGCAGAGCACCCCCCCTCTCCCCCCTTCCCTATAGGTAAATGCAGAGCACCCCCCCCTCCCCCCTTCCCTATAGGTAAATGCAGAACACCCCCCCGTCTCCCCTATAGCTAAATGCAGAGCACCCCCCCTCTCCCCCCCTTCCCTATAGGTAAATGCAAAGCACCCCCCTCCCCCCCTTCCCTGTAGGTAAATTCAGAGCACCCCCCTCCCTCTCCCCCCCCCTTCCCTATAGGTAAATGCAGAGCACCCCCCCCCCCTTCCCTATAGGTAAATGCAGAGCACCCCCCCCTCTCCCCCCTTCCCTATAGGTAAATGCAGAGCAACCCCCCCTCTCCCCCCTTCCCTATAAGTAAATGCAGAGCACCCCCCCTCTCCCCCCCTTCCCTATAGGTAAATGCAGAGCACCCCCTCCCCCCTTCCCTATAGGTAAATGCAGTGCACCCCCCCCCTCTCCTATAGGTAAATGCAGAGCACCCCCCTCTCCACCCCCCTTCCCTATAGGTAAATGCAGAGCACCCCCCCTCTCCCCCCTTCCCTATAGGTAAATGCAGAGCACCCCCCCTCTCCCCCCCCCCTTCCCTATAGGTAAATGCAGAGAACCCCCCCCTCTCCCCCCCCCCTTCCCTATAGGTAAATGCAGAGAACCCCCCCCTCTCCCCCCCCCTTCCCTATAGGTAAATGCAGAGCACCCCCCCTCTCTCCCCCCTTCCCTATAGGTAAATGCAGAGCACCCCCCCCTCTCCCCCACCCCTTTCCCCATAGGTAAATGCAGAGCAAAAAAAAAAAAGGATGCTCACCTGATTTCCCACGCAGCGATCTCCTCAGCTGCAGGGCCCGCGTCTTCTCCCCTCCACAGTACAGGCGCTCATGAGTGACGTCACCGGCGCCTGTACTGCGTGCTGCGTGGGGGCGGAGGTCACGTCTCCTCTGTGTAGCTGCAGATGTGGCTCACACAGAGGGGACGCCTTCTCCTGTATGTGCGTGTATCGCGCATACAGGAAAAGGCACCGCTGTCTGCTGGGGATCTGGGACGAGTGTCCCGGACCTCAGCAGCGGCAGCGGCGGCGGCGGGTCAGTCCGTCCCTGGCACCCCCCTTGAGAGTGGTACCCGGGGCGGGCCGCACCCCCGCCCCCCCCTTGGTACGCCACTGTATCAGACACTTGTACCCTATCCTCTAATGAGACACTGTGGCAAAAAAAAACCTGAAGACTGCGCATACAAGACATCCCAGAAATATTGTTGAACCGAAACACATTTGCTGCAAAAAATGGTTCAAAATTCCTCTCTATTATGGACATAGCTACAGAGAGACATTTGATGAAGATGATTACTGCTAAAACGGGATCTACAGGTTATTACAGTACATTTTCTCCCTGCTTTATAAAGGTTTGCTCATTGTGCTAAGTAATAAACATGAATGGTTTTACTGTGTGTTATTAGTTTAGTTAGATTGAAGAGGTGGTGCAAAACAGGAGGCACAACCAAAACCCGTGGCGGCGGTGCTCAGCAAAGGAACAATAGCAAGCAACAAGAAAGCAAAAGAGATGAGGCGGCACTCACCAAACAGGATAAACTTCTTTATTCACTCTGTGGTGACAGTGATCCCTCAACTCACAATGGCCTCAACATACAATAGTTTCAACATACAATGGTCTTTTCATGACCATTGTAAGTTGAAACCAGACTCAACATACAATGTACAGACAGTCCAGATCTGTGAAACGTGTCAATGGCTGGAAGAACCGGCCAATCACAATGGGCATTTTACTAGTAAAACCCCTGTATTCCTGAAGCGTATGCACTGACTGATGTCTGGTAGCGCCCCCTACAGTACAGGGAGGTATCACATGTTCTGTACACTTTACCTCTACCAGGGTTACTTGCTCCTTTGGACACCAGGTGAGGGTGACTCCATGTTACTTTTTTAGCACATTGCCTGTACTGTACAGGACCCCGAGGAAGATCCTGTCCTCTACATAGACCAGTGTTTCCCAAGCAGGGTGCCCCCAGCTGTTGCAAAACTACAACTCCCATCATGCCCGGACAGCCTTTGGCTGTCCGGGCATGCTGGGCGTTGTAGTTTTGCAACAGCTGGGGGCACCCTGCTTGGGAAACACTGAAATAGACAGTGATTTACAGCTCCCAGCAGATCGTATGTAAGGATTTGCTTTATCTGTATTAGTTATCTACTTATTTTTCTTTAAATTCTCACTTTTTCCTATTTTTGGATGACATTTTGGTGCCTTTAGAACCAATTACCAGGTTTCCATAGAGTTCTGGTCTCAACATACAATGGTTTCAACATACAATGGTCATCCTGGAACCAATTAATTTTGTAACTTGAGGGACCACTGTATTTATGACACAGATAAGAATTAGACACATTTTCTTAGTAATCAATGCAGAAATCCAGGAAATTCACTGGAATTCACTTACCTTTTTTCTAACTGTAGTTGATCAGTAATAAAAACACTTTTAGGACGGGGGTATCCTTCTCTGTTCACGGTACCTTTCCGTCTTGTGACAGAATACGTTTTTTTCAATAGTCAATGTCATTTTAAATACTTACAGTTTGATCATCATAAATAAATGACATCTCCATACAAGACCCATCTTTTGTTTTAGAGACATTTGATGCGCTCGTAATGTTTTCTCTTTATTTATTATCATGATTCCACTTGGCAACGTGGTAATTGCATTAGTAGGACATCTTCAACCACTGACGTAAGACGCCACATGGTTCTGGTACATTTCAAGGAATCCTGATGTTTTAGTATCTTGATGAACCACACCCAAAACACAAATTTATTGAATTAAA
This sequence comes from Hyla sarda, assembly GCF_029499605.1. Lineage (NCBI taxonomy): Eukaryota > Metazoa > Chordata > Amphibia > Anura > Hylidae > Hyla > Hyla sarda. Next base: position 308,180,069 of record NC_079193.1, read on the forward strand.
CAAAAAAAAAGCAAATTTATGATCTTCTGTAACATCCACTCGGGAAATGAAATTACGGAGACATCCAGGCACTCTCTCAAAGCTCTGAATAAAATAGTAACATGATCTGATGCTAATGTAAACTTCCGCGCCTAATGAATTTGACACGATTGTTGCTGTCACTAAAATTAAACAAATGTGATAAAGGGAAAGGGAAGAAGAAGTCTGGAGATCATACAAACAGTCCTATCTGTCCTCGGAACATGTTTACCAAACATTACTACGTCTGGAAAAATGTCAGTGACTCATTTGGTTTAACGACTTTATCTTGACGGTTCAAAGTGTTCCAGTTCTAAAAGTATTGTTATTGTAGAGTGGTGTCTTACAGGCTCTTCTCAGACAGAAAAGATTCCTACCCCGGATTGATTCCATGTCTCTTTAGGCAACACAGTTTTGACCACTTTATCCTCCCAGTTTCAGAAGAGTCATAGAAGACTCTATTGTACAACATAAGCGGAATTTCACAAAACCAAAGATCTAAGGAGACCACAGATTGACTCAAAGTAGCGTGTAGGGAGAAGCAAGCGGCCGGCACTACTGGAACTAAGCCCCAAGGAGGAACGAAGAGGTACAGAAAAACAGGAGGCACAACCAAAACCCGTGGCGGCGGTGCTCAGCACAGGAACAATAGCAAGCAACAAGAAAGCAAAAGAGATGAGGCGGCACTCACCAATCAGGATAAACTTCTTTATTCACTCTACGGTGACATCAAACGGGGTACAGGCAGGAGAGCGGGATGGAGGAGGGGTAGCCGGTGTGAGGTGCTCTGCCCTCCCCCAGTTCTAGCTTCGGAAATGTTCGGAGAGCTGGGGGAGGAGCGGACGCATGGATCTACGGGGGCGCAAAAAACCACCTCACACCGGAACAAGTTGTGTTGTGCGCCTTGCGCACTTCCTCTAGCCGGATTGACTCAAAGAAATTGCTAAAATATTTTCAGGGGTCTAAAGGTGCCCATATACTTTAGACTGGTGGGTTTAACCAACTGCCTAATGTGTGTATGGCGGCCTCCTGACTCTCCACCAACAGAAAGGCTCTGATGTGCCAAGAGTGGAGTAGAGTTTTCTTTGTGGGTTTTTTTTCCCAACAGGTATTGCCCACATTTTGCTTTTCCCTATGTTTTTATTCTTTTACAGCTGCCCTGAGCTGTCAGGTTTTCCAGAACTCATATCCATCACATTTTATGTGGGAACAATAGCAAATATATTGGGATTTTTTTAAACTGTCGGGGACACGCCACTTTTTCACCGGCCACTCCTCTTTTGGGTTATATGAGTTAAATGGAGAGTTGGTCAGGTTTTTTGGTCGTAAATTCTGGCGCACAAAGCATGCAACACAATTTGGGGCGTAGAACCCAAAAACCAGTTGGGATCACATTAGTAAATGACCCCCATTATGTTGGTGTAGATCAGGCGTGTTAACTTTTCAATGCCCAACCCTTTTTGTTTTGAGAGGGAAAAGCTGGCACCAGAGCTACCTGGCTGTGACTTAACCCTCCTCATGCTGAACATTCAGGTGTATGTGGAGGTTGGGAGAGATGCCTGTTAGCGGTACCGAATGTTCACATGAATGGGAAGGTCAGATGAGAGAATTGTCAGCCAACAGTAATTGAAAATGTTTGGCCACCTTAAAGATATACCAATGATAATGTGAACAAAAGCTATAAATGGAAAGGGGGCATAAACTTAATACCACCCCCTCTATGTATGCCTAGCAACAGTACCTGGACAATACAGCTCTGCTTGCGCAAAAAACAAAACATATAAACCTATAGGAACCACTTGCAGCAGACACAAATAAAATAAATATATGTTTTATTAGCTTACATTAAAAACATACATAAGACACAATCACATATATACAACAAACAGGTGTGAAAAGACGGCAGCAACTGAGAAACAGGGGCGTCCCTGTGGTTTACGGACACAATGCTAATGGAGTACATAGCAAGTGCCTCCCATAACATGTAAATAGACTTGCACTTGCATTAGAATTATGTCCAGAGCTGTGTTCTCGCCTTTGTATCCCGTTTGTATGTACATGTTATGGGAGGCACTTGCACTTTCCATGTACTCCATTAGCATTGTGTCTGTACCCAAAGGGACGCCCTGTTTCTCAGTTGCTGCTATTTTTTCCCACACCCGTTTGGTGTTTATATGTGATTGTGTCTTGTGTATGTTTTTAATGTAAGCTAATAAAATATATTTTTATTAAAATTTAGTGTCTGCTGCAAGTGGTTCCTATAGGTTTAAACCTTACGGATATGTAGAAACTGTCTTGTTTTAAACTGCCATAAAGGGGTTCTCCGCCTCCAGACATCTTCTCTCCTATCCAAAGGATAGGGGATAAGATGTCTGATCGCGGGGGTCCCGCTGCTGGGGACTCCCTCAATCTCAGCTGCGGCACCCCAGACATCTGGTGCATGGAGCGAATTTTGCTCCATGCCAGATGACTGGCGATGCTGGGCATAGACTCGTGACGTCACGGCCACACACCCTCAGTGCAAGTCTATGGGAGGGGGTGTGACTGTCCTCATGCCCCCTCCCATAGACTTGCATTGAGGAGGCATGGCCTTAAGATCACAAGCTTCCGCGCTGCAGCAGACGCTCTAAACACCGAGTGCAGCAGGGAGATTGCGGGAGTCCCCAGCAGCGGGACCGCCACGATCAGGGGCGGAGTATCCCTTTAATGGTCATAACTCACCTCAAGCAGACAAAGTCCTTCACTCTATATGCAATGTATACCTTTCCTAGAGACATTACTACATCAGTCCTAAAAGTAGTTAAAGAGAACCAAATCAAACAAATGAGTCAAAAATATTAGACTTGGATATTATCCAATATCACATAGCGGGTAAAAGTATGTGACACTTAAGGACTAGCACATAATTTCAGGGCGAAATTAGAGTTTTCAATCAATGGGACAATGACAATCAGGTGTGAGTGGGCGACAGAATATGACACTGGATATGGCATGACGTGGAGCTGTAAATCTGCAGCATGCCCTAAATCCACCACAGATTTGTTACGTTTGTTAAAACTTCACTTATTTTCATTATACAGGCCAGACACCACACCAAAAATTCCACAACAAATATGTAATATGTCATTCCAGCCTAATTATATGCTGTTTAACCCCTTGGAGACATCTATTGTGCTTGTATGGTAAATGCGTACTTGAGGGAAAAGAAAGTGAGCTCCGTTCCTGAGCAGCCAATGCTCGCCATCACTGACTGACAGCAGCAATCATGCCGACTCAGGAGGTGGTCATATCAGCACCCCTGTAATACAATGGTGGGGTACCGCTTAGTTACCATGGCAGCCACAGGCCTTCTGAAGACCTTTTCTTCTGTCATGGTAGTAGAATTTTTATATATTAATATAAATATATACATATATATATGCATATATATATATATATATATATATATATATATACAGTGACCCCCCGACCTACGATGGCCCCAACATACGATCATTTCAACATTCGATGGCCTCTCAGAGGCCATGGCATGTTGAAGGCAGCATCAACATACGATGCTTTTGTATGTCGGGACCATCGCATAAACGGCTATCGCATAAACTTACCTGTCCTCGGGGCTCACGTCGCTGCACACGCCATCCCGTCATCCAATAGGAGCGGCATGCGTAGCGACATGATATCGGCGACAGAGAGCGCGGATGCCGGGGAAGCAGAGGCCTTGCCGGAGCGTTGGGGACACCCCGGGGACACGGCGACAGCGATGGAAGGGGACATCCAGGGCAGCGGTGACGAGCGGTGATGGTCCGGAGCGGCGGGGACAGGTGAGTACAACTTCCTCTACCAGTGGTCTTCAACCTGTGGACCTCCAGATGTTGCAAAACTACAACTCCGGGCATGCTGGGTGTTGTAGTTTTGCAACATCTGGAGGTCCGCAGGTTGTAGACCACTGTCCTATACTTTACATTCCACGGATCCTTTGTGGGTTTCTTTGTGGGTTTTATTTCCCTACAATTTATTTTCCACAGTATTTACTACAATTTCCACTTTCCCTACATTTTGCTTTTTTTACACATGCTCTGATCTGTCGGGTTTTCCTCAGCTCAAATCCACCACATTTTCTGTGGAAACCTTAGTAAATATGTTGGGATTTTGTGAAAATGTAGTGACCACGGCCCTTTCCCGACAGCCACGCCCATTTTTCGGGTTTTCTTAGCAAAATGGAGAGTTAGTTGGAGTTTTTCCATTTCAGGCGCAATTTCAGGCGCAGACAGAATGTCAGGCACAATGCGCCCGAAACTGGCACACGACCCGACAAAACATGTCTGGTTTGCATTAGTAAATGAGGGCCAACATGTCACTTTTACTGTACAGTACATGAAGTTAAATGTCCCCCCACAAATAACTTTGTTTCTCATTACATGAAAAAAAATAATTAAAATTAAAATGCAAAAATTAAAACTGGTAACATCCTTAGTGGGTTAAATAATGAAAAAAAAATTACAATATTGTATACCAGAAAGGCAACAGGTATTTGAAAATGAGTCTGTCTGCCTCATAGAGGACTACGTTTGCCCTTCTTATAAGGCTTATCATGCTTCCTGATGATAGAGAAGACAGCGTAGACCAGTGTTTTTCAACCAGGGTGCCTCCAGCTGTTGGGAGTTGTAGTTTTGCAACAGCTGGAGGCACCCTGGTTGGGAAACACTGGCGTAGACTGTGGTCTGTCCATTGAGGGGAGATTTATCAAGCTGTTCCCGTCATTAATTTTGCTTTAAAAAGGCACATTGTTGCGCATTTTTTGTCATTTGCGCATTTATTTTGCGCCTTTTTCTTATATGCCAATTTAGCAAAAATGACTGTGATAAGCCGAATTCTGTTTTGACTTTGTTTTGCTGTGGAAGATATTTACTATATGCGTCTCTTTAATTTAGGCACATCAATTGGTGCATATCCTTCAAAAAATTTGCAGATCTAGACCTGGGTGGAGGCAACCTTTCCAAAACATCGCCAAAACCATCGTACACAGTTTAGTGCATTGATATGCTGTCATTTTGTGTGTGTGTGTTTTTTTATTTACATTAGTTTTTTTGTTAATTTTAGATGAAAATACATTTGTTTTATCTCAATTTTTTTTCCATTAAACTAATTTAAATTTCTTACAAAATTTATGATGTACAGATATACGTTACAATTTGGAAATTAAACAATAAACTTACAAATGAGCCCAGACTGTTCATATTTTAACATGAATATAATTTAATATTGTCCCATTCTTGCATTTCATATTTTACTGTAATGGGAATTTTAGATTTTTTACTCTTGCTGGGTTGTTTAAAAATTCAAAAAAGGGTTTATATTCTCCATAAGCAAAGTTCATTAAAGGGGTACTCCGGCGATAAGACATCTTATCCCCTATCCAAAGGATAGGGGATAAGATGCCTGATCGCAGGGGTCCCGCCGCTGGGGACCCCCGTGATCTTTCAGGCAGCACCTCGTTACCATCAGCCCCCGGAGCATGTTCGCTCTGGGTCTGATGACTGCCGATCACGGGGCCGGAGTATTGTGACATGATGGCTCCGCCCCTGTGTGACTTCACGCTCCGCCCCCTCAATGCAAGTCTATGGGAGGGGGCGTGACAGCTGTGGTAACGGGGTGCTGTGCAAAAGATCAAGGGGGTCCCCAGCGGCGGGACCCCTGCGACCAGGCATCTTATCTCCTTTGGATAGGGGATAAGATGTCTTAGCGCCGGAGTACCCTTTTAACCACTTTTACTCTTTAAATGTGCTAAGACTAGCCTTAAACCTTTGTAAAATACTAAGTCAATTTTTAAATTAGATACTGAATTTTTGTTTTACCGCATAGAAAAATTAACAAAATAACATATAGAAAGGTTAGCTAACCAACATAGTGGATTGCGTACACAAGTCAAATGAATATATTTGTCAATTGTATGATTTGGTTGACTTTAGCTACCCTTACTCAATTTTTAATAATCATGTAAAAATGCAAATCGAAAGTAAAATTTATTTTTTATTTAAAACAGAAAATTGTTCAAAGTTTGATTGATTATTTTTAAATTTTTTAACATTCATACGAATATTGTTAAAATAAAACAACCAAATGAAGATAATAGGGATTTATAATGATAAAATAATGAATTTATCTCTAAATCCAAAGAGTAATGTGCAAAGCTATTACTCCGCCGAAACTGACTGTGTCACTGTGCAAGACAAACTGATTTTGGCGGCTTCCTGCGCGTTCTGAGGTAAATAAAAAATGTTGCAATATTTATCAAGTCCTTGCACCTTTTTGATACATTTTGCTCAAAACAATGCAGAAAAAAAGATCAGAAAAAGTGGCTTCTCAAAGACAATATTGAAAGATCTCCCCCATTGTCTCTAGGACTGGGCAAAGTGCCTCATGACTGCCTTTCCAATCACAAAGAGAGCAATCTAGGGGGGACTCATGCGGCCAGGTTCCCCTAGATCTGCCTGGTCTACACCTGTTTGGGGGCCCAGATTTATTCCTTACATTTCTATACAATTGTTATCCTGGGCTAATGACTTATATAAATCTCGTCGTTCTGTTAATCGCATTCACAGGGGCTTCAGTCTTGTCACATGAAGCTATTTTCTATGGCTCCCCTTTGTTTTATTGAAGATTCAAAGCCATTAAAATAACTATCCCCTTTCATTCCATCTAATCCCTGCAAAGACACTTTCATCCTCCGATTAGTCATGCCTCAGTCAAATCTGCTGAACTACAGACCAGGTTTTAGTGATGTGTTAAAGAAGTAATCTCTGCGACTTAAGACCACTGAGTAAAAGTGACATATCTGTCATCATCATCACTGAACAAAGCTCTTCATTGTGGTGAGCGCGCCGTCTACGCCAATATTCTCAAATCTGTTCTGCTGGTTTACAAATGAAAAGTGGATTAGTCACGGATGATGTTTCAATACTTTGCTACATTTTGCCTTTGAATTATCGCACAATCTATTTCCAATGGCTCTGGATGAAATGATGAAGACGGCTGACTTAGGCTGCATTCACACGGCCGTCTAGACCTGTCCTGTTCTCCTCCCGTCAAAAATAAAAACAGACTTTAAAAATAAACGGACAATAATGGATGCAAACGGATGTTATCTGTTTGGATCTGTTATTGTTCAGTTAAAAAGCAAAAAAAAAAAAGTAAAAACGGCAAAGATCAGTGTTATCGGCGGTCAATTGCTCAAGCCTGAATTTCAGGCTTGGAGCAATCAATCACCAATCAGACGGCAGGTAAGGGGACCTTTGCTCGCGTTCTAGCTGATCGGGACATCGCGATTTCACCCCGATGGTCCCGATCAGCCCGACTGAGCTGTCGGGAAGCTTTTACTTTCATTTTAGACGCGAAGATCAAGGGTTAATAGCGCGAGGCACAACGACGGGTGCTGCACGCTATTAGCCCAGGGTCCCGGCTGTCATTAGCCGCCAGGACCAACCCAATATGAAGCAGAGTCACAACATGACCCCGCGTTATATACCAGGACCAGGCGCAGGGCGTACAGGTATGCCCTGCATCCTTAAGAGGTTAAAGGAGCATCACATGCTTGAAACAATTCTATTTTTCCACAATTTTGAAAGGGTGTCAATAATTTTGTCCAGCCCATTTTTGGAGTTTGGTGACATTATGTACAATTTGCTTTTTATCCTCCCTTTTTTGGTTTAGTTCCAATACACACAAAGGGAATAAACATGTGTATTCCAAAACATGTGTTACTGCAATCCTTTTCTGTGAGAAATACTTAATATTCTTGAAAAAATTTCTGGGGTGCCAACATTTACGGCCATGACAGTATAGAGAAGACGTCATGAACTGTGAGTGACTTATATCATTGTGTATTATACATCACAATATCCTATCAGTGCTGTAGTCACATGTAAATTCTGCAGTGATGATGGCTGCAACAACAACAGCATACCCTTACCCTTAGGTCATACTATTGCATCCGTCCATCGCAACTGGCTAAAAAATCACCTTGGGAAGGGGGGGGGGGGGGTAGTATAAGGTGACACCATTTTCTACAGAACTGGGTGACACCAACTTTGGTCACTGGCCGGGCCCCTTTAACAGCACAGGGGCTGGTGGTACAGACATGTGTGCCACTTGCAGGCATGTCTGTTCCATCTAGCGGCTGATCCAGTCAGTGAGGAGGCCACACCAGAGAGGAGCACACTGGTAATCATGCCTCTCTTGGCCCTAATAAGCAGTAGCAAGTGGTGAGTGAAAAAAATAAGTAAAAAAGAAGTTTTACCAAGTGTGAAGGTTTAAGTTAGTAACTATTTTATTTTCTGTAATTTGTCAAGAAATGCTGGAAGTTGCAATTAAAGTATAAAATGTGCCACAGAAACTGCAATAACAGAGCGTGCCACCAATAACCCTGATCAATACTGTGCTGTAGCACAGCATTGTTCTGGGTTTTGCAATCAAAGGACTTCATTTATATAAGTCCCTATGGAGACTAAAAAAAAAGTGAATCAAATATTTTAAAATAAGTTAATAAATGTGAATAAGCCCCTTTCCTTATTCATACCTCATTTGTTAAATAAAAATAATGTAAACAAAAATAAACAAAGGTGGTATCCCTGCATGTGGAAATGTCCAAACTATAAAAATATCATGTCAATTAAACCATACAGCGAACAGCGTAAATATAGAAAATAGTCCAGAATTGCTGATGTTTGGTCCCTTCATATATGAGAAAAAAAAAACTAATAATAAAGCGATCAAAAAGTTCCATTAAAACAAAAATGGTACCGATAAAAACTACAGATCATGGGGAAAAAAAGGAGCCTTCATATGGCCCTGTAAAAGGTCAAATAAAATTATTGGGGGGTCAGTATTTTTTTATTTCCCCACACAAATAATATTTTTTGGGTTGTGCCATACATTTTATGGTAAAATGAAAGGTGTCATTACAAAGTACAATTGATCGTGCAAAAAAAAAAATCCTCACATGGGTCTGTAGCTGAAAAAAAAAATGTTATGCCTCTTAGAGCGCGAGTAGAAAAAAAGGAAAATGCAAAAATAAAATGTCTGTGTCCTTAAAGGGGTACTCCGGCGCTAAGACATCTTATCCCCTATCCAAAGGATAGGGCATAAGATGCCTGATCGCGGGGGTCCCGATCTTGCACGCAGCACCCCGTTAGAATCAGTCCCCGGAGAGTGTTCGCTCCGGGTCTGATTACTGGCGATCACGAGGACGGAGCATTGTGACGTCATGGCCCCGCCCCCGTATGACGTCACGCTCCGCCACCTCAATGCAAGCCTATGGGAGGGGGCGTGGCAGCTGTCAGTATGAGTTGTCAGTCCACCTCTGCCCAGTAGGTATGGGGACCCATAATGGTGGAATTTTCAGGAGCCATTTTCTTTATTACATTTTCAAAAAATGTTAAACTATATTACAAAAGGTCTTACATTTCCATCAGTAACTCCTACACAACACCGTTTGTACCTGTTTGCTCTCTTTCTTTTTGGTACTTCCACTGGAGCACCTATTACTGATTTCAGATTCCTCATTAGGACTCGTACCCGACCTATCTGGGTAACCCTGGCCCTTGTGCCTAGGGCGTTATATGTTGCTCCTGATTGACTACTTGTTACACTACTTATTGTGGAACTTACTACTTGCTGTTCCTTTTTGATATATGACATGTCATATGTTTATGCATTGTTGAGCTGCTGTCTATTGGGCCCACCCTGGCCACCGGACTCCTTTCTCTTTTCCAAGTTTGTTTATTTTGTTGCTCACCTATTGCTTGTAATGCCTCTTTTACTACTTTCAATTAAACCGTTTTTGAATTTTTTTTTCCATCAGTAACAACATATAAAAAGTTTTTGGATCTGAAAGTGCCCATTTAATGCAAAGTTCTAAAAATAAATAAATAAAAAAGACTATACTAATAAAGCAGAAATATTTGGAGTGCCAGGCTCTGAAATCCTCTGTAATAGTGGTGTTTTGTATTATAAAGTGGGTATAAAAGAGTTATTTTTTGTTACGAAAGATGGCTGGAAAAATACTGTGTGAACCTAGCCCAAGAGGTATTTTTCAGTGACACAGTCCCTGCTTATTATTACTCTGCAGATGTCCTTCTTGTATACTTTGTAGCATGAAATGCATGATATTTTCTAAGTAGACAATTCACATGACAATGTTCATTTAACAAAAATAACTACTATTTCATCATATAAAGGACTTGTGGAAGAGGCATTATTATTATTACAATGGTTATTGCTTCTTCCAGATGTCTTCTGAAATGAGTAACTATATGTGGAACTGTACCTGTGTCGTGCGAGGAGTAGGTAACTCATTCTCTTTTACATGCTCTGTTCGTTCCACAATAACCCCATTCATGAGCTTGTTAGGCACCTGTCTTCTCAATCCCAATCCCCATAGGATACAATACAAATTAAGAAGAAAAAAAAACAGTACAGAAAACAGGTGTGCAAACACTGCTGCAGAACATCTGGTCGGTGCATTATTTATATATTTATTTATTTTACTGTAAAACTAACAATTAAATACATTTGGGTTTAAAAATAGTGAGGTCTATTAAGTTACCCCGTGGGAGGAAGGAGCAATATATTTCATCCCCTGCTAAGCTATGTTTGGAATTTAGGAAGAAGGCGGATCACATCACGACAGCCCCTCATCCTCCTATGTCAGCAGATACAGGTGCGTGATTTTCCCAATTACCCATGTTACTATGTCTCCTAATGGGAACAATACGTAAAGGTGACTATTCACTTTAAAGAAAGATAGATACTCTGCTATAAGAAAAATAAAATATTATTAACCCTTTAGCAACCCAAAAATTTCTATTTATGCCTTTTCGCTTTTTTTCTTTCTTGCCTTCATTTTACCATACAACATACTGCAAAACGGAGAAACTAAAAAAAAACAGTAAAAAAAAAAACAAATGCACTTTTTCCGATTTTAGTGGTGTTTAGATGAGAAGTTGAACAGTTGCCCATAGCAACCAATCAGCTCGCTTCTTTCATTTTTCAAAAGGCCTCTGAAAGAAGTGATGTGATTGGTTGCTATGGGCGACTGGTCAACTTTTCCTCTGCAAAAGTTTTGATAAATCCCCCCCATTATTTTGACTCTTCAGGTCAGTGCAATTACAATAACTAATTTATATATTTTTTTTAAATGTTATTTTGTCAACAGGGCAGTGTGGTGTAATGGCTTTTTTTTCTTTGCAGTGTGACCTTTGGTACCATTTTTATGTAGATGTGACTTTGGGGGGAGATTTATTAAAAGCTGTGTAGAGAAGAGTGGTGCAGTTGCCCATAACAACTAATCAGTTTGCTTCTTTCACTTTTAAAGAGTGAAAAATGAAAGAAGCAATCTGATTGGTTGCTATGGGCAACTGAACCACTCTTCTCTACACAGCTTTTGAGAAATCTCCCCATTTTAATTGATTCGTTTCTTTTAATTTTTTTTATATGGTTTATGTTTGCGGGTTTTTTTTTTACACTCGTTAGTGCAAAACATATATTGCATTGATCTATGAGATCCTCACTCTTCTAGTACAGCCTGCCTCTGAAAGGCTGTATTAGTAGAGTCTAGATGGCTGGTAGGGAGGCCTTCAGAAAGCCTCCAGCTGCCATAGTAACAGCCAGACTCTGCAACCAAGTAGATCGCTTCTTTCATTTACTTAAAAGACCTCTGAAAAATAAAAGAAACAATCTGATTGGTTGCTATGGGCAACTGAACCACTCTTCCTTCACAAGTTTTGAGAAATCTCCCCCATGGAGAGGGCTCCCGAGCCCCCTCCTTATGTTGTAACCGCCCAGCCGCCATAAAAACACATACAATGGTAAAGCTCTTTTTAAAACATTCCAGTTATTTCAGAACAACATAGCACTAGGAAATATTAAATAGTTGGATAATAAATGTATTTATAATGGTAAAATCCAATCCAGTCAGTATGTGGCCCAGAAGCGGATATCCAGCATGCCAGGCCGAATTACAGAAATCTTGAAAAAGAAGGGTCAACACTGTAAATATAGGGGGACATTTATCAAGGTTTGCTTATGTATTCCTTTTTTTAGTTATTTTTTTGCTTATGTGCGACTTATTTATCAACTGCTTTCAGCCTGTTAATAAATTTCTTTCACGTAAGCACTTTTTCTTTTCTTGCTTTGGTAGTGGCTTTTTCTGCTCCATGTCTGAGCTGGAGTAAATTAAGTAGCTTTTTTAGTGTAATGCGACTTTTTTACGACTTTCGCACTTGATAAATCTCTGGCCACTGCAAGTCATAAATCACTTTTTGCTTTGGTAAGCAAGATTTTTATTTTTTGCTTAGGACACTGAACAAGCAAAAAGTCGCAGAAAAAAGAGCGTAGTCGCACGTGCGACAATTTTAAGCAAAAAAAATCTACTAAATGCTTTGATAAATGTCCCCCATTGAGTCTTTGCACTAACTCAATGTATTTGTCAATAAAAGCTTAAAAAGTATAAATTTTTTATAATTATACTGCAGTAACCATATACAGTGACCCCCCCAACTTACGATGGCCCCAACATATGATCATTTCAACATATGATGGCCTCTCAGAGCCCATCGTATGTTGAAGGCAGCCTCGACATATGATGCTGCTGTGTGTCGGGGCCATCGTACAAACAGCTATCTGACAGCGCTGACAACTTCAGCAACTGACAGATAGTTGTTTAATGTCCCCGTGTGCCCCGTTCTGCCTCCTGTTTCTCACATGCTGTCCTGCTAACATGCTGTCCAGGCTTCCACTGTGAGCTCTGTGTAAGCCCCGCCCCCCCAGTGCAGCCATAGCCAATAGCCTGCAGCATCTTGCTGCAGGCATCCAATGAGCTGCTGGCTGCCCTCCCCTTCCTTTCCTATAGAGCTGTAGTCGGCAGGATCGTAATGAAGGACATTCTGTCCGCCCTGAAGGTATTTAAAGAACTGTACAGTACTGTATGCGATGTCACACATCACATACAATACATATACACACTATACACCCCATACATTAATGTTTCCCTATCAGTGTGCCTCCAGCTGTTGCAAAACTATAACTCCCAGCATGCCCAGAAAATCAATGGCTGTACATGCATGCTGGGAGTTGTAGTTGTGCAACAGCTGGAGGCACCCTGGTTTGTTAAACACTCCCCATACACTCCACATACAATGGTCATCCCAGAACCAATTGGCAGTTTCCCATAGAGATATGTATTCAACATACAATGGTTCCGAGGCCCCAGAACCAATTACCATTTTTACATAGACATATGTACTCAACATATGATGGTTTCAACATATGATGGTTCTCCTGGAACCAATTAATATCATATGTTGAGGGGCCACTGTACCAGTATACTTCAGTAATCATAGCTTTTTTTTTTTTGCATTTTTAAAGCTCCCTTTATGAAATCTCATAGGGGGAGATTTATCAAAACCTGTGTAGCGGAACAGTTGCCTATAGCAACCAAACCAGATTGCTTCTTAATAAGAAAAAAAAAATCTTGTTACTAAGGGCAACTGCTCCACTTTTCCTCTGTGCAGGTTTTGACAAATCTCCCCCATAATGAGTCTATGACGTGAGCGCAGCTCTTGTCCTCGTTTTATAGACAGTAAGCGACAAATGCTCTCAGGAGCCGCAACTCAGAGAATGACCGACATCAGCAATCACAATGATGTCTGCCATTAACCAATTTGGTATTGCTGTATGTGCAATTGTCCGAACTCTTAAACTATACTATAGGCCCAAACCTACTGTGTCCTTGCATTGCCATATTCGGAGCTCTTTAGCTTTAGGCCATGGTTTCCATATTTACTGCCTGACACCTTGGTGAAAGAAGACGACAAGTCTCATCTAACCTGCAGTGTACGGAGTGATTTCAGCTCATATATGTCAATTTGTCGGGAAGGAGTTAGACAGATATGGAAATTTAATTATTACTAAAACAATATGCACATCCAAAAACCAAGCAAAACCGCCTACACAAAAATACAATATAGGTTTTACATGTACAGTGGCGACTACGAAGGTGTGTTTGCAATGCTATGTAAATTCCAATCCGAATTATAAACAAAGAACAGCAGCTCTACCATTCATGTACGTACTTGCACTTTAACATCTTGCCTGTATATTTATTTTTTTGTCATCATATGGCATGTATGTATATAATTTTTTTTTTCTTACTTATGTTCTTCTTTGGCATGTTTGCATTAATTGAAATGCTAGCTATATATCTATTGGGGAGAATATTCCTTTATGGTGATGATGTTTTTGACTGTATGAATTTCCTCCTTTTTAAAATATTTTCATAATTCTTTGTCTAAATAAAACTTATTTGTATATATTTTTTTGTTTATAAAGCAGTATGCAGTAAGCTCCTATGATCCCCCTGGTGGCAGCTAAAAGCAGCAAAAACTTTATAAAATACCTCTATTTCGATGCAAACATAACTTTACATATGTTGCTTCATTCAGAGTTCTTCATTTTACTCATATGTCATAAAACATTATCCCAATGTATATCAGGATCATTCAAGGTTTACTGTACAGAGTTGAGGGTTCTGCCTGATATTCTCCTATAACCAGAGTAATGAAGACTGGCCTAAGCTGAGTCTAGAGGAGCCTGCATGTTCTCCAGAGATGTTCTGTAATGTTGTGTGCTGCATAGTTGAAGTGATTTTGGCAGTCTGGCTATTCCTTGGATAACATATTAGGGCTCTATGGGGGAGATTTATCAAATCTATGTAGAGGAAAAGTTAACCAGTTGCCCATAGCAACCAATCAGATTCTTCTTTTAATTTTTTACAAGGCCTATGGGAAATGAAAGAAGCGATCTGATTGGTTGCTATGGGCAACTGGTCAACATTTCTTCTGCACAGGTTTTGATAAATCTCCCCCATACAGTGGGGATCAAAAGTTTGGGCACCCCAGGTAAAAATTTGTATTAATGTGCATAAAGAAGCTAAGGAAAGATGGAAAAATCTCAAAAAGGCATCAAATTACAAATTAGACATTCTTATAATATGTCAACAAAAGTTAGATTTTATTTCCATAATTTACACTTTCAAAATAACGGAAAAACGAAAAAAAAATGGCAAAAGTTTGGGCACCCTGCAGAATTTATAGTATGCACTGCCCCCTTTGCAAAGCTGAGACCTGCCAGTGTCATGGATTGTTCTCAATCATCATCTGAGAATGTTTTAAATGCCCAGACTCATCTGACCTTGCCCCAACAATCAGCACCATGGGTTCTTCTAAGCAGTTGTCTAGAAATCTGAAACTGAAAATTGTTGATGCTCATAAAGCTGGAGAAGGCTATAAGAAGATAGCAAAAAGTTTTCAGATTTCAATATCCTCTGTTCAGAATGTAATTAAGAAATGGCAGTCATCAGGAACAGTGGAAGTTAAAGCAAGATCTGAAAGACCAAGAAAAATATCAGACAGAACAGCTTGCAGGATTGTGAGAAAAACTATTCAAAACCCACATTTGACTGCACAATCCCTCCAGAAAGATCTGGCAGACACGGTAATTGTGGTACACTATTCCACCATAAAGAGATACTTGTGCAAATATGGTCTTCATGGAAGAGTCATCAGAAGAAAACCTCTTCTACGTCCTCACCACAGAAATCAGCATTTGAACTTTGCAAATGAACATATAGACAAGCCTGATGCATTTTGGAAATAAGTTCTGTGGACCGATGAGGTTAAAATGGAACTTTTTGGCCGGAATGAGCAAATGTACGTTTGGAAAAGAAGGGGAACAGAATTTAATGAAAAGAACCTCTGTCCAACTGTTAAGCATGGGGGTGGATCAATCATGCTTTGGGGTTGTATTGCAGCCAGTGGTGCAGGGAACATCTCACAAGTAGAAGAAAAAATGGATTCAATAACATTTCAGCTAATTTTGGATGCTAACTTGATGCCATCTGTGAAAAAGCTGAAGTTAAAGAGAGGATGGCTTCTAAAAATGGATAATGATCCTAAACACACCTCAAAATCTATGGGGGATTACATCAAGAGGCGTAAACTGAAGGTTTTGCCATGCCCTTCACTATCTCCTGACCTCAACATAATTGAAAATCTATGGATATACCTTAAAAGAGCAGTGCGTGACAGACAGCCCAGAGATATCAAAGAACTGGAAGACTTTTGTAAGGAAGAATGGGCAAAGATACCTCAAACAAGAATTGAAAGACTCTTGGCTGGTTACAAAAAGCGTTTACAAGCTGTGATACTTGCCGAAGGGGGCGATACAAGATATTAACTCTGCAGGGTGCCCAAACTTTAGCAGAAACCATTTTTTTGTTTTCTGTTATTTTGAAAGTGTAAATGATGGAAATAAAATCTAACTTTTGTTGACATATTATAAGAATGCCTAATCTGTGCTTCTTTATGCACATTAATGTAAATTTTTACCTGGGGTGCCCAAACTTTTGATCCCCACTGTATATGTCTTTATCAGTTGAAAATCATGGCATGTGGTTTTGTAGCTGCAAAAAAGATTTGCACAATGATGATGAGGAATTCCTCTCTGCAAATGTATTTTAATTAATATTAGTATTTCTGCAATGCCATGTGTGCCCGACCCTCTTCAGGTCATACCACAGCATCTCAACAGATTTAAAGGGGTACTCCACTACATCTTATCCCCCTATCCAAAGGATAAGAGATGAGATGTCTAATCGCAGGGGTCCTGCCGCTGGGGACCCCCTCGATCTCGACTGCTGCAACCCAGACATCCGGTGCATGGAGCGAACTTCAATGCAAGGGGGCATGGACTTGCATTGAGGGGGCACGGCCGTGACATCACGAGCCTCTGGTGCTGAACCCGATGCTCTAAACGAACGCCGGGTGCAGCACGAAGATCGTGGTCTTTTCCCTATCACGGTCTTTTCCCTATCATTTCCCTATCCTATTCTTTGGATAGGGAATAAGATGTCTAGGAGCGAAGTACACCTTTAAGGGCAAAACTTGGCTATTCCAAAACTGAACCAACATTTAGCTGCTTTACACATGAATTTTGGGTCATTGTCTTGTTGTATCACCAAACATCTCTCTAGTTTGAGGTCATGGCAGTGCCAGCTCTAGCCATAGGCAGAGTAGGCCCCTGCCTAGAGCACCCCCTTGATGAGGGCGCCACCTGTGATAGTTTTTTTTTTAATCACCTGTAATTATTACTGTGTATGTGATGTGACAGTGCTGTGTACCTGACAGCCGGATAAAGGAGCACTGCACCGCCGCTGCAGGCCCCTCCTCGGCACAATTATCCAGAGCTTGGGTCCTGCAGGACCAACCCTAGAATTGTGCCAGTAGTAAGGTGATTACATGAGTAGGTTTGTTATAGTGTGTCACCCCAGTAGTAAGGTGGGTCGTGTCAAAGGGCTGAGCCAATTGGCAGGGTCACGGGTACAACAAAATTAGTTTTTGCCTAGGGTGGAAAAAATTCTTGTACCAGCCCTGCATCATGTACATGCATTACTCCCTCTATGATTGCGAGGCATTCCTTGTTTTTCTTTTGGATTTATGCTAAAAGGTTCCCCTTTTTTTCTGTCCATAGTACATTTTCCCAGATGCATTGTGAAACATCCATTGCAGACAGCAGCTGCTTTCTATATGATGTTCTTCTATGAAAACCATTCTCGATCATTTGTTTTTCCAATAGTGGATACATGAACAAACTCTGGATCTTTTGCTGTTACCCTTGTATTTTTCCTCACTGTTTTCAGGATTGCATGTTGTGTTCCTGCAGTGATCTTAACAAGGGGTCGATTCCTAGAAAGAATAACATCAGACTTGAATTTTCTCCATTTGCAGGCAGTTTGGCTGACCGTGTACTAATATATACTAAGGTCTTTAGCGATGTTTTTGTAGTTTTTTTTTTCATGGATCTCAACAACACGTCTTCTGAAAGTTGTCTGCAGCAAGGACCAATCTTTCTTGAGAAGGGACACAATAAAAGACTTGAATAGTACAATGATTTGTATTTTATTAGTTTAGAGTGTGTGTTTATAAATGTCTCTTTAGTATAATAAACATGGGAGGAAAAGGTCCACTTCAATCAATATGTTTGCACCCTTTTTATTACTATAAAGGCTCATGCACACTGGTACTGAGCCTGTATAGCAGTGCTGCGGCCTGTACAGCACCTATAGAACGAACAGTACCGATTTCTTTTGGACTCCATATGTATGGACATATTTACTGTACAAGATACAGAAGAAAAAAATGTACCATACAGTAGAGGACTGTGCACATGAGCCCTAAAGCTGACATTGTGTCACATCAAATACATGGGAATAAAACCGCCATTGAAACATCATGTATCAGTCACCACTTCAGGCTGTCAAGATTACATTGTATGCTTTCACTGCTTTCTGCTAAATAAAACATAAATCAATAGATTTCCAGTGTGCACGGATATCCAGCCGGACTTATTAATAAAAATACATTGGACTAAGACAGGTTATGCTTCAAAGTGTAAGAAATGCACAGTAAATTGTGTTATTATATCATCAATTCAACATCTATATCATGTCCATGTCCAGTAGGTCTTTCTGTGGCATTATTTGCACACCTACAACCTGTGTATTGTATTCCCATGACTAGTAATATTGTAGACCCTGCTACCTACTCCATTCATACCATCAGAAGAGGGACAAAGCCTTTTGTAGTTGACACTGGATGTGACTTTTACATAGCAAACATTTCACTAAAGCATGGGAAGGGAAACTTTAACAACACTTTAGGTAATTCTTTAACCTAAAAATTTCCTTTTGTTTTTAAAGTATATTGCAATACAGGGCTGAGGGGAATTCAAATAAATGGCCATACAGTAGCTTCCTTGGTATCTACCAGCAATATAAAAGTATATAAACATTTATTCCCCTGGCTAACCACTAAATTCTATAAAAAAAAAAAAGTTCAACCAAAGACCTCACTTAACTGGAACCTGCTGTAATTCCCTACAGAGCCCCTGTGCAGGGGAAGTTGTGCAACACAAAGCTATATCCCTTGTTCTCGCACAATCGGTGGAGCCCCAGAGGTCATAGTGATGGCACATCCTAGCAATATGCCATTGCTGTATCAGATGTACCCCTTTTAAGCCACATAAATAAAGCCTAATGAACTAACCCCAATAACAGTGTCATCATACTCATAATGGTCCAAAAAGCTAAAGCCAAATGCTCTCACTAGACATTTAGTGATGATCACAAAAGTTTAGTGCAGACTAGTCTCCTAGGTGGTGATGGGATCAGCAAACTCTGTGATGGTATGAACCAGAGCCAACTATGGGTTCTTTCCCAGAACTCCCAGTGAAGTGTGAATGGTCTATAAGTCTCCACACATCTTTATGGCATTCTCATTTTGTCCCATATAGAAAGACCTCTCTTTAAGTATTTCCTTATTCTGTTAACTTTATAATTATCTGTTAACAAAAATGACTGGACTCCACTACACTGAGGCCGCTTCTGGGTGTACACAGCAAGCAGTACATGCGCAGTGGAGTCCTGTACAGAGCGGGGAGGAGAGGGAGAGGCGCCGGGCGGTGCTGCGGACACGCGGCGCTGATGTCACAGTGCCAGATGAAGGCATGTAACCCCACCCGTGCTAGTTAGAAGATCATTTTCATATCAGGAATAAGGAAGATAACGGGCGAACGGCTGGACGGATCCGGGCATGGTAGGCAGCATATTGATCAGCGTCCCCCGCACTACCAGCCAGTACCTCTGGTTAGTGCAGGGGGAGTTTAGTGACAGTTTTCCTTTGAACAAAGAAAAGCCTCTCACTAGCCTTCCAGCACCCTGCTCTGTACTAGCGAGGGGCAGTAACCCTAAAATAGCTGTCTACAGATGGTCATTCTTTCCTTCTGGAGAGACCCCTAATTAGGAATACATTCCCAGATAGTTTCCAAGGCTCCTAGTTGAAGTAAAACACTGACTTTAAGGGAAAGTGGTGTCAAAGCGGCTTTAAATACACTTTCCTCGCAGTTAGATATTCACCTCCGTGCTGCAAAACCTCTGTTTTGTTCATGGTAAAAATAAATTTCTAGTTTATTCCCATAAACGAATAACCTCTTAGCTTCATGGACCCTCCCATTGTGGGACATTGCAGTTAGAGCTAGGATTAGATGATAGGGTCTGCGCCCTTCTTACCCATGGCCTGAGTTTCATATTGCATCTTTGTCCTACTCAAATTTAACAGGACTGGCACTAGACAAGGTAGAATACCCTTTTTCTAATTCCAGGTAACCTTTCAGACTAGCTGTAACCCTTATAACCCCCTTCTGGTCCTTTCAAGTCCAACATTGTATGCAGATTACATTCTTAAAATGAAGTGTTACATATCTTGCCATACCTTAAGGCCACGCTTATTTTCCCATAGTGAATAAAGTCACAATGATGATTCGCTAGTAAGTAAAACTCCAGTACTTCCAACCTAATGGTGAATCATATTATTTAACTCAGTTGGGCAATTTGTCAGGATATCATATGATCTGCTCATACTCATGTAACATCATCTTTAACCTGGTACATAATCCCCCTGGTAGAGCGAGGCTGCTGTGGGAGAGAGGTTCTGGTCATCTTATACTAGACATATCATAAAATAGAAGCAGAAGTAAAGAATCCTGTAAAAGCTCCAGAGCATTTAATTGAACGCTGTGCAGCTGTGCTTCGGTGGTCAGGAACAATAAATAAAGTTTCCTGACCATCTCTCTGGGGTCCCTTGTTATCACTGGTAGCCCGCCTACACATATACAGTGATATTGGGGGGATTGCAGCTGCCTTTTCTCAAGTAGTATCAGGATTGACTGGTGGTATTGGGCTGAGCCTTACATTACAAATTAACAAAAGATGTGATCGGCTTATCTTCTATAAAATATGTCATCATTATAAACCTGATAAATAAAATCCAGTAATATATAAAATAAGCACAACTGCTCCTAAAGCAAACCTATGGCCTCTTCTGACCTATACGTTTTAGTAAACACTTGCATTTCCCATGAAATAATAATTCTAGAGCATCTGTTATTCTTTTTAGAAATGTAAATAGCCAACTGGGTGTTACCATTCGGGGGGGGTCCC
This sequence comes from Hyla sarda, assembly GCF_029499605.1. NCBI lineage: Eukaryota > Metazoa > Chordata > Amphibia > Anura > Hylidae > Hyla > Hyla sarda. Next base: position 308,201,196 of record NC_079193.1, read on the forward strand.
TACATTGACACTACCCAATTAGTGTCAATGTAGGGAATTAATGTATTTACTCAAATAGACAGGTCAGGAGAGACCACATGTCGGCTTTAACCAACAACAATTTAAAACATTTTGGGTAAAATATATGTAAAATCTAGGGAAGCAAATGAGTTGAGTTACATTGTGTTATTTTTCTCCGTGCCTTCCAGCTGAATGCAGAATTCTGCTGGTTCCTAAGTGCAGTGCATTGTGGGAACTCAAAAGTTATGTGAGCTAAAAGTTATAAGAGCTGAGTTGACAGACAACGGAGCTAAACTGCTTTATCTCTGATTCTAAATTGGTACAAGAACAGTATAGCAATGCATTTGCACAATTTTTCAGCTTTTTATGTAGAATATTGATTATTTGACATGGGTGAAATAAAGTCACATGTGAGGGTCCATATCAAAGCTGCAACATCCAGAGACCCCAGGCTCTTCTGAACCAAATATAGATAACCATAGAACCACAGAATGCCACAGCTATAATTCAGTCCTAAACATCATAAGCATATTTCAGGGTATTCCAGGCAAAAACTTTTTTTTTATATAACAACTGGCTCCGGAAAGTTAAACAGATTTGTAAATTACTTCTATTAAAAAATCTTAATCCTTCCAATAGTTCTTAGCTTCTGAAGTTGAGTTGCTGTTTTCTGTCTAACAGCTTTCTGATGACTCACGTCCAGCTCCTATGGGGATACTCTCCCATCATGCAAGGGATATTCTCCCATCATGCACAGCTCCCGTGACGTGACATCATCATTGAGCAGTTAGACTGAAAACTTCAGAAGCTAATAACTATTGAAAGGATTAAGATTTTTTAATAGAAGTAATTTACAAATCGGTTTAACTTTCCGGAGCCAGTTGATATATAAAAAAAAAGTTTTTGCCTGGAATACCCCTTTAAGAGTTACTGTCATGTGGAAAAAAACTTTTGACATGTTGTCCAGACACACCAAAAGTTTAGGTCTCACAGTCTTGAGACCTACCACGCTTCACTCCCCAGCTGTCAATCAAATCTGACTCTAACTGCATTATTCTATAGAGTGAGAGAGTCAGATCAGGTAGCTGGCCAGGCAGGCCCGCTCCCATTTCACTTCAATGGCTTATAACCCGCAATTTTAGGACCGAAACCCGATGCAATCCAAACGACATGTCAAAAGTGCTTTCAAATGACAGAAACTCCTTAACCCCTTAAGGACTCAGCCCATTTTCACCTTAAGGACCAGAGCATTTTTTTGCACATCTGACCACTGTCACTAAGCATTAATAACTCTGGGATGCTTTTACTTTTCATTCTGTTTCCAAGAATGTTTTTTCGTGACATATTCTACTTTATGTTAGTGGTAAATTTCAGTCGATATTTTCATAATTTCGTGTTAAAAAATTCCAAAATTTTAAGAAAATTTTTAACATTTTGAATTTTTTTTTTACTTTAAAACTCTCTGCTTATAAGGAAAATGGACATCCCAAATAAAGGTTATATTGATTCACATATACAATATGTCTACCATCAAACACAGGTAATAAGGCTGTAAGAGCCAAAAACTAGGGAGGGGAGGAGAGGAGAATATAAACAGTGGGAACACAAAGACGAACATATAACAACCACACAAGGCAGAATAGAGAGGAAGAAGGAAGAGAAAGGAGAAGGGAGAAAAAGAGAGAGCAAGAAATCAAGGCAGTTGCCTTTCAGAAAAACGATCCCAGGATTCCCAGATCAAGAGGAATGAGGGGATAGAATTATTCAGAGAGGCCTTCCAAGGAGTGGATTTCACATATATGGGTTAACAGGTCTGACTCAGAGGGGTGGAGGGTCCTTTTCCAGTATTTGGCAATAAGGGTCTTAGTGGCTAAGGCAATGTGCATGAAGAGATTAAATGGCTTCTGAGACAAAGTCGGGTGAGAGAGATGGAGAAGATAAATAAGGGGGTCTAGAGGGACCAACACACCCAAAGCTTCATATATCAATCTCTGAACATTTTTCCAGTATTCTGTTGAGAGGGCAGGACCAGAATATATGGAACACCATACCCAGTCCCACCCCACAATGCCAGCATTGAGGAGGGATGTCAGGGTTGTCTATTCAACAGTTCTGGAGTATAATACCAGCCCATTCTCAATTTATACTGAGTTTCCTTATAAGCGGTGCAAATCGAAGCCTTAGAGGCCCTCTTCCAAGTAACCCGCCACTGAGGAAGGGTAATGGTAGTGTTGAGAGCATCCTCCCAGCGACCCATGTAGCGATGTGAAGGTGAGACTCCCTCTGGAGGCTGGAGAAGCAAGGAGTAAATGTCGGAGAGAAGACCCCTTGCCTGAGGCCCACCACGGCACAATCTTTCAAATCCCGTAGGCATAGAAACTACTGCAGAGCCAGTCATGGATGACATATAATGCCGCACATGCAGATAGTGAAAGCGCTCAGACGAGGGGAGATCCCAACGAGTCCTCAATTGTTAAAGGGGCAGGAGAGAATGTGAGAGAGGGTCTACAACATCTGCCCAACAGAAAAAGCCCTGAGATCCCCACTCCCTCCCCACAGCAGAACACTGACTATAAGGAAAGTCAGGATGATAAAGGAAAGAACGCAGAGGTGAGGAAGGAGAGAACAGTCTAAATTTCACAGAGCAGTACCCCCAAACATATTTAGAAAATGTCATGGGGCCCAGTAGAGGGGATAAAGAGACTGTAGAAGCCGGAGGGGACCAAAGAAGGGTATTAGGATGGATGGGGGCTAACCAAAGCTTTTCCAGCTCCATCCAGCGGCTGTAGGCATGGTAAGAAGACCATGCCGCAAGATGGCGCAGGTGGGCAGCCCAATAGTATTTTATCACATCCGGGACCACTAAATCCCCCAGCGCCCTACTATTCATCATTACAGACATGGGGAGTCGATGCCTTTTCCCATCCCAAATTAAACGAAAAATTGCCGATTGAGAAGAACGAAGGGCAGACAGGGGCACGCGAGTCAGCAACATTTGAAAAAATAGAGGGGTTTCGGAAGAATTGTCATTTTCACCGCCAATACGCGCAAAAAAGGAGATGTACTGCGAATGCCACTTCTCCAATAGAGCACGAAGTTCCCGAAAAAGGGGGAGATAGTTGGTAGAGTAAAGAGAGGAGTAGTGGGAAGTAATATGGACCCCCAAATACTTGATAGCCGAAGGAGACCACTTAAAAGAATAATTGGAGTGCAAGAGAGTGGAGAGAGACATGGGGAGATTAAGAGGGAGTGCTTCCGATTTAGAGAGATTGGCCTTATAGCCAGAAACCTCACCATAGGCATGTAGAGCTTTATACAGGTTAGGGAGGTTAGGGAGAGAAAGTAAAGGAAGTGAGAGTGTGAGAAGGACATCATCAGCAAATCTTAAATTCCCTATCATCTAAGGGAATGCCAGTGATGTCCGGGTCCCCCCTAATCATGGCGGCAAGAGGCTCAATGCAAAGGGAAAAAAACAGAGGGGACAGCGGACAGCCCTGGCGGGTTCCATTAGACAAGGGAAAGGTGGGAGAAGGAGCATGAGGAAGTTTGAGAGAGACTGTAGGAGAGGAGTAGAGACCCCGCAGTGCAGTTAAAAAGTTGCCCTAGATACCAAATTTCTGGAGGGTAGAAAAGAGAAATGGCCATCCTAATTTATCAAAAGCCTTTTAATCTAGGCTAAGGAGTAATGCTTGTTCATACCTCCGATTGACTAAGTCAACGAGATCTACTACCCTCCTAGTGTTCTCACCGCCGTGGCAGCAGGGGATAAACCCAACCTGATCCTTATGGATAAGAGATGGGAGAAAAGAACAAAGACTGACTCCTAAAACCTTAGAAAATTGTTTCAAATCTGAATTAAGAAGGGCAATAGGTCGGTAACTTGAGCAATCATGAGGATCCTTACCGGGCTTAGGTATCAAGGTGAGGTCTGCGGGATCACCTCCCCCCCCCCCCCCCCCCATGAAAGAGTTGAAGTGGGGAACAAGTTTAGATACAAGTATAGAGGAGAAAGTCTTGTAGTACAGACGCGCAAAGCCGTCTGGACCAGCAGGGAGGGATTTCAGAACCTCCAGGAGTTCATCCCCACTGATAGGTGCATTGGGGACTTCATGATCGGCCCCCGTCAAAGCAGGCAGGCCACATCTGGAGAGATAAGAGTCAAGAACTGCTGCTCACTCCCCAGGATCAGACGGAAGCTGGGAGGGATGGGAGTAAAGATTGGTGTAGTAATCAACAAAGAGCCGAGAAATATCAGCTGGGTGATAATGAAGAACACCAGAAGAGTCTTTTAAGGCAGAGGGGGATTGAGCAACCGCTCGGTCACGCAGGCGCCTGGCCAACATGGTATGTGCTTTATTGCCTCTCTCATAAAAATGTTGTTTAGCAAATGTTGTTTAACAATTGCCGCTCAACTCTATGGAGAGCCAGGTGGCCCAACTTTGCCCGAGCAGCCACCAAGTGCCGTAGGATCGGTAAAGAAGGGGCGGACAGTAAGAGAGCCTCCAGGCAAGTGATCTCTGCGCGGAGTTCCCGGGAGCGAGTCAGAGTATCGCGCTTAAGTCATGCACCCAGAGCAATACAATGCCCTCATACCACAAACTTATGACCTTCCCAGAGGACAGCCTGAGAAGAGACTGAACCCTCATTAGTGGCAAAGTAATCAGTTAGACACTGCTGTGTCGACTCCCGGGAAGGCAACGATTTAAGGAGGGAATCATTTAGTCGCCAATGGAAGGTCCAGAGAGAGGAAGGGGAAGAAGAGAAAGAGAGGAGAATGGGGCAGTGATCAGACCAGGAGATGGGTTCAAGAGAGGTGGCGGAGAGCATGCGTACCATAGGGAGGTTGCCAAAGAAGTAATCTATGCACGTATGCAATTTATGGGGATGTGAATAAAAGCTAAAAGAGCTCTCCGTCGGGTGATTTATCCGCCACAAATCATGTAACGAAGAGGCCCGTATAACCCGTCTGAAAATGGAAGCTAAGCGCAGCTGGGTGGGGGTAGGAGGTGCAGCAGAGAGGGAATGGCGATCTAGAGATGGAGAAAAGATAAGAGTAAAGTCCCCCTAAAAGCCAGGCAGAGGAGGGGCATTTATGAAGCCTAGCCCGCACCCTATGCAAAAATGGGATTTGAGCAGTGTTGGGAGCATAAATATTACAGAGCAGTAGCGGGACCCCACCCAGAACCCCCTCCACCACTTCATAACGCCCCTGGGGATCAAGAAAGAAGGAAGAGACTTGCAATGGGCATGACCTAGAGACTAAGATAGCAACCCCAGCCATTTTCCTGTCAGAGACAGCAGAGTATGTTTGCGGAAAGAGATGGAGAAATTGAAAGGATCCAGAACTGTCAAAGTGCGTCTCCTGAAGAAAAACTAGCGGTTAGCAGGTATCTGTAGAACCCGGGTCTCGGAGAAGAGAAGCAAGGAGGAGCAACCTGAGGCGAGAAAAGGATGAGAAAGGAAGGGGAACAAGGGGAGACACAAGGGCAAACAGACACAAGGGCAAACAGACAACAAGCTGTTTAGATATATAAATGCAAAAAAAAACAAGGACAGAGCATGTAGGACCCCTTAATAATGATAATGGGGAGGTTGTCACAGGCAATAAAGAGAAAGCAGAGCTACTGAATGGGTTCTTTAGTTCTGTATATACTAAGGAAGAAGGAGCTGACATTGGACAGGTCAGTGCTGGTAACACATCATGTAATGTACTGAACTGGCTTAATGTAGAGATGGTACAAGGTAAGTTAAGTAATTTAAATGTACCGTATATACTAGAGCATAAGCCGAGTTTTTCAGCATGATTTTTCGTGCTGAAAACACCCCCCTCGGCTTATACTCGAGTGAACTCTCCACCCGCAGTGGTCTTCAACCTGCGGACCTCCAGAGGTTTCAAAACTACAACTCCCAGAAAGCCCGGGCAGCCATCGGCTGTCCGGGCTTGCTGGGAGTTGTAGTTTTGAAACCTCTGGAGGTCCGCAGGTTGAAGACCACTGCGGCCTTCGACATCATCCAGCCCCCTCTCACCCCCTTTAGTTCTGTACAGTAATCGCCTCCGCTCGGCGCTGGTCCGGTGCTGCAGGACTGTCCGGTGAGGAGGTGGTCCGGTGGGATAGTGGTTCCGGGCTGCTATCTTCACCGGGGAGGCCTCTTCTAAGCGCTTTGGGCCAGGCCCCAGAATAGTCACGGTGCCTTGACGACGACGCAGAGGTACGTTCATTACCAACGTCCTTCTGCGTCATCGTCAAGGCAACGCCTCTATTCTGGGCCCGAAGCGCGGAGAAGAGGCTCCCCAGGTGAAGATAGCAGCCCGGAACCACTATACCACCGGACGACCTCCCCACGGGACAGTCCTGCAGCACCGGACCAGTGCCGAGCGGAGGCGAGTACTGTACAGAACTAAAGGGGGTGAGAGGGGGCTGAATGATGTCGAAGGCCGCAGTGGTCTTCAACCTGCGGACCTCCAGAGGTTTCAAAACTACAAATCCCAGCAAGCCCGGACAGCCGATGGCTGCCCGGGCTTGCTGGGAGTTGTAGTTTTGAAACCTCTGGAGGTCCGCAGGTTGAAGACCACTGAGGGCGGATAGTTCACAAGAGGATGATGACAAGAGAATGATGAAGGGGGGGGTGTGGGATGATGACAAGGGGATGATGACAAGGGCATGATGAAGGGGGGGTGTGGGATGATGACAAGGGGATGATGAAGGGGGGTGTGGGATGATGACAAGGGGATGATGAAGGGGGGTGTGGGATGATGACAAGGGGATGATGACAAGGGGATGATGACAGGTGATGATGATGAGGGTCTGGATGATGACAGGGTGATAATGATGAGGATGTTAATGACGGGGGTCTGGATGATGACAGGGGGGATGATGTATTTCCCACCCTAGGCTTATACTCAAGTCAATAACTTTTCCTGGGATTTTGGGGTGAAATTAGGGGCCTCGGCTTATACTCGGGTCGGCTTATACTCGAGTATATACGGTAAGCAAATCTCCAGGACCGGATGGACTACACCCAAGAGTTCTTAGAGAGGTAAGTTCAGTAATATCTGTACCCCTGTTCATGATATTTAGAGATTCACTGGTGTCTGGTATTGTGCCAAGGGACTGGCGCAAGGCGAATGTGGTGCCAATCTTCAAAAAGGGCTCTAGGTCTTCCCCAGGAAACTATAGACCGGTAAGTTTAACGTGCATTGTGGGTAAATTGTTTGAAGGACTTATAAGGGATTACATACAGGAATACATAGGGGATAATAGTATTATAAGTGATGACCAGCATGGGTTTACTAAGGATAGAAGTTGTCAAACCAATCTAATTTGCTTTTATGAAGAAGTGAGTAGAAAGAAGCCTTGACAGAGGAATGGCTGTGGATATAGTGTTTCTGGATTTTTCTAAAGCGTTTGATACTGTCCCTCATAGACGTCTGACAGGTAAGTTAAGGTCTTTGGGTTTGGAAATTTTAGTTTGTAACTGGATTGAACACTGGCTCATGGATCGTACCCAGAGAGTGGTGGTCAATGATTCGTACTCTGATTGGTCCCCGGTTATTAGTGGTGTGCCCCAAGGTTCAGTACTGGGCCCGCTGTTGTTTAATTTATTTATCAATGATATAGAGGATGGTATTAACAGCTCTGTTTCTATCTTTGCAGATGACACCAAGCTTTGTAGCACAGTACAGTCTATAGAGGATGTGTATAGGTTACAAAATGACTTGGGTAGACTAAGTGTCTGGGCATCCACTTGGCAAATGAGGTTCAATGTGGATAAATGTAAAGTTATGCATCTGGGTACTAATAACCTGCATGCGTTGTATGTCTTAGGGGGGATTAAACTGGCAGAGTCACTGGTAGAGAAGGATCTGGGTGTACTTGTAGATCACAGACTTCAGAATAGCATGCAATGTCAGGCTGCTGCTTCCAAAGCCAGCAGGATATTGTCATGTATCAAAAGAGGCATGGACTCGAGGGACAGGGACATAATACTCCCCCTTTATAAAGAATTGGTACGGCCTCACCTGGAATATGCTGGTCAGTTTTGGGCACCAGTCCATAAAAGGGACACTGTGGAGCTGGAAAGGGTGCAGAGACGCGCGACTAAACTAATATGGGGCATGGAACATCTTAGCTATGAGGAGCGATTAAAGGAGTTACAATTGTTTAGTCTAGAGAAGAGACGTTTAAGGGGGGATATGATAAATGTATATAAGTATATTAATGGCCCATACAAAAAATATGGAGAAAAACTGTTCCAGGTTAAACCCCCCAAAGGACGAGGGGGCACTCCCTCCGTCTGGAGAAGAAAAAGTTTAGTCTCAAGGGGCGACACGCCTTCTTTACCATGAGAACTGTGAACTTATGGAACAGTCTATCTCAGGAACTGGTCACAGCAGGAAAAATTAACAGCTTTAAAAAAGGATTAGATACATTCCTGGAACAAAATAACATTAATGCTTAAGAAGAAATATAAAATCCCATCCCTTCCCCAATATCGCACCACACCCCTACCCTTCAATTCCCTGGTTGAACTTGATGGACGTATGTCTTTTTTCAACCGTACTAACTATGTAACTAAGTAACTATGTAAGCCGAGAGGACAACAGAAGACAAACAAAAAACAACACTGTACAAATAAGAGAACCACTGACCAAGAATGAACCAAAGCATACGGCCTCGAGAGGGGGTATGGGAGTACACCACCAAAGAACAACCACCAAAAAGGCAGGCTCCCTACTCCGAGGCCACAGGAAAAGAACACAAGTACAAGAACTAAGAAAAAACTAAACCATTGGTGACCAAAAAATGCAATATCACAATGGTAATAGAAATATGCAAAAACAAAGTGCAACAGCATGGAGAGGAAGTCCCACGTCAGTCAGGAAGTAGCCAGAGACCCAGAAAAGTCCCAAGCGAAGAGCATCATAGAGAAGGCACTGAATCTCAGTCGACATCTCAGGGGGGAGCCCGAGGGGGGGGCCGAACAGGTTGCCACACGTGAGGGGCCGAACAGGTTGCCACACGGGAGGCAGAGGAGGCGTCAGATCCCAGTCCACCAGTTGAGGCACCGGCAGTTCCAAGATAGAGCAAAAGACCGGATGATCAGAGTAGGAATGTAAAACAGCAGAGCTTCCATCTCTACGGGCATGCAGTGCAAATGGAAAGTTCCACCAATAAGGCACGTTGTGAGAGCGGAGGACTGCCGGGAGGGGTTGAAGCATTAGCCTTTTCCTGAGAGTCAGTCAAGACAAATCCTGAGTTGAATTGGCCATGATAGCCTCTGTGACTTGAAAATTGTGCACACAGCAGATGACATCCCGCGGAGTGTCCCCATTAGATTTGGGGCAGAGCGCCGTATGAGCCCTGTCCAGTTTGATCTTATGAGAGGGGGGCTCACCAAGTATAAGGTTGAAGATGGCTTCCAGGGTGACGAAGAGATCCTCTGCATGGGTAGCTTCCGGCAGCCCTCACACCCCGATAATATTACGCCTCACCCTATTATCCAAGTCCTCGACGTGAGCATGGAGATCATTGAGAAAGTCCGTTTCTGAGGCAATGGTAGAGTGGAGTTGAGCAATATACACCCTTGTACTTGCGTTACAAATGTTTTTTTTCTTTTACTTCTTTTGAAAATGAAAAGTATGGGGCAACACCAGCATGTTAGTGTAAGAAATGAAATTTTTTTACAATGACATGCTGGTGTAGACCCCAACTTTACCTTTTTTATAAGGGGTAAATGGAGAAAAAGACCCCCAAATTTTGTAATGCAATTTCTCCCGAGTACGGAGATACCCCATATGTGGCCCTAAACTGTTGCCTTGAAATACGACAGGGCTCTGAAGTGAGAGAGCGCCATGCATATTTGAGGCCTAGATAGGGATTTGCATAGTGCGGACCCTGATGCAAGAATTAGACTTACCCCCGATACCAATATTACCCTACGGCAGTGTTTCCCAAACAGGGTGCCTCCAGCTGTTGCAAAACTCTAAGCATGCCTGGACAGTCAACGGCTGTCCAGCAACACTGGGAGTTGTTGTTTTGCAATAGCTGGAGCCTCCGTTTTAGAAATCGTGCTGTACTAGATGTTTCTCATTTTTATTGGGGGGGGGGGGGGGGGAGACTGTGTAAGGGTATATGTAGTGTTTTACTTTTTATTTTGTGTTAGTGTAGTGTTTTTAGGGAACATTCACACAGGCGGGGGTTACAGTGGAAAATTTGCTGCATCTCAAACTTGCAGCAAGAAACTCACTGTAAACCCCCGCCCGTGTGAATGTACCCTCTACAAACCTCCAGCTGTTGCAAAACTACAACTCCCAGCATGCCCTTTGGCTGTCCGTGCATGCTGAGGGTTGCAGTTGGAGGCACACTGGAGGCACAATGCTTACAAAACACAGAGGCCATTATTTACTAAGTGTGGAGTGTAGGTTTTTTGTGGGTTTTAATTCCCTACAATTTTTTTCCACGGTATTTATTAAGGTTTCCCTACATTTTCCACTTTCCCTACACTTTGCTTTTTTTTACACATGCTCTGATCTGTAGGGTTTTTCCTCAGCTCAAATCCACCACATTTTATGTGGAAACCTTAGTAAATATGTTTTTTATTATTTTTTTTAAATGTAGGGGACATGCCCCTTTCGGGTTTTCTTAGAAAAATTTAGAGTTTGTCAGGTTTTTTCAAATCTGTCAGGTTTGCAATAGTAAATGAGGGCCAGAGTTTGTTACTTAACTCAAAATTTTGCAACCAATGTGCCTTCAGCTGTTGCAAAAGTACAACTCCCAGCAAGTACGGACAGCCAAAGGGCATGCTGGGAGATGTAGTTTGCAACAGCTAGAGGCACATTGGTTGCAAAACACTAGGTTAGGTTACAAACTCTCAGTGTTTCGCAACCAGTGTGCCTTCAGCTGTTGCAAAAACTACAACCCCCAGGATGCACGGACAGCCGAAGGGCATGCTGGGACTTGTAGTTATGCAACAGCTGGGGCATACTACCACAACATCCAGCATGCCCTTTGGCTGTCCGTGCATGCTGGGGATTGTAGTTATGCAACAGCTGGAGGCACACTGGTTGCAAAACACAGAGTTTGTTACTTAACTCAGTGTTTCCGAACCTGTGTGCCTCCAGCTGTTGCAAAACTACAACTCCCAACCTGCATGGTCTGTCAGCGCAAGCTGGGAGTTATAGTTTTTCAATAGCTGGAGGCGCACGGGTTGGGAAACACTGAGTTAGGAAACAGACAACTGGAGGAGAACAGTTTGATGACCACCGTGCAGTGGTGTCCAAACTGTAGAAATCCAGATGTTGCAAAACTACAACTACAAGCATGCCCAGGCATGCTGGGAGTTGAAGTTTGGCAACATCTGAAGAGCCACATGTTGCCGAACTACAACACCCAGCATGGCAGGGGATAGGAGGAGGTGGCAACCCCTGCCACCTCGCTCCTATCCTTCAGGATGATTGGAGATGTCTCTGACATCTCCGTTCATCCCCATTTTCTGGGCTATCGTGTCATCAGAGACCAAATCAGCCCGAAATCCCCGATCTGAACTGATCGACGATTTGCAGCGATCGCCAACATGGGGGGTCTCAGACCAACCCCCCCCCCCCCCCCCCCCAGGCGTTGTCACGGAGTGTCTGCAGGCATTCCGAGTCGGTCACGATACTCTGTCCCCATGGTCGGGAAGCATAACAGTGAGAGCCTCCAGCGCTTCCTGCAGTGCTTACAGGTGGGTGCTGCATGCTAGATTGCGGGGGTCCCCAGCAGCGGAACCCCCGGAATAAGATGTCTTGGGGCTGGAGTACCCTTTTAAGGACTTGGGAACGGGGCATCCTTAAGAGGTTAAAAGGGGTACTCCGGTGGAAAACTTTTTTTTTTTTTTTTTTTTTTTTTTATCAACCGGTGCCAGAAAGTTTAACAGATTTGTAAATTTCTTCTTGTAAATCTTAATCCTTCCAGTAGTTATCAGCTGCTGTATAATGCAGAGGAAGTTCATTTCTTTTTCGTTTCTTTTCTTTCTGTCTACTGTGCTCTCTGCTGACACCTCTGTCTATGTCCGGAACTGTCCAGAGCAGAAACAATTTCCCATAGCAAACCTCTCCTGCTCTGGACAGTTCCTGACATGGACAGTTCCTGACATGGACAGTGGTGTCAGCAGAGAGCACCGTGGACAAACAGAAAAGAAATAAAAAAAAGAAAAGAACTTCCTCTGTATTATACAGCAGCTGATAAGGACTGGAAGGATTAAGATTTTAAAGAGAAGCAATTTACAAATCTGTTTAACTTTTTGGCACCAGTTGATTTAAAAAAAAAATGTTTTCCACCGGTGTATCCCTTTAAGGACTAAGGGCATAGGGGTACGCCCTCGGTCTTTAGTACTTAAAGACCGAGGGAGTACCTTACGTCCTGGTCCCGTTACCAGGGTTTAAACCATTCTCACAAGCAGAGAACGCTTTAAACCTGGTGGGTCCCGACTGCTATCAGCAGCCAGGACCATCACCGATTGGGCTGATGCCCGGCATTAACCCTTTAGATCCCAAGTTCAAAGTTGATCGCGGCAACTAAATTTAAAGTGAAATGATCCCGGCAGATCAGCGGAGCTAATCGGGCACATTGCAGTAAAATCGGGATGTCCCGATCAGCTCAGTGGACGGCGGGAGGGCATTTACCTGCCTCCTCGCTGTCCGATCAGTCCTCTGCTGCTCCAGGAAGCTTCAGCAGGCTGGAGCAGTAGAGCACCGATAATACTGATGGCATAGCAATGAATAGTATGTGAAATCAAAAGATTGCATGTTATAGAAAACAAAAAAAAAGTGAATTAACCCCTTCCTAAAAGTTTGAATCCCGCCCTTTTCCATTTTTTAAACAACATAATGTAATAAAAAATTAAAATAATCATATGTGGTTCCGCCTACGTAAATGTCCGAACTATTAAGATATAATGTTAATTAAACTGCACGGTAGATGGCAAATACATAAAAAAATACAAAATTGTGAATTTTTGGTCACTTTATATACCATAAAAAAAAATTTTAAGCAATCAAAAAATCCCATCAAAATAAAAATGGTACCGATAAAAACTACATATCACGGCACAAAAAATAAGTCCTCATATAGCCCGTATGCGGAAAAATAAAAAAAGTTAAAGGGGCCAAAAAATGACAATTTTAAACATACTAATTTTGGTGCATGTAGTTAGAATTGTTTTTAAAGTAGTAAAATAAAAAATAACCTTCATAATTTGTGTATCCTTGTATTCGTATAGACTTACAGAATAAAGATAAAGGTGTCATTTTTACCGAAAAGTGCACTGCGTAGAAACAGAAGCCCCTACAATTTACAACATGGTGTGTTTTTTTTCTATTTCGCCCCACAAATATATATATTTTTTGTTTTGCCGTAGATTTTATTAAATGATTGATGTCATTACAAAATACCAATACAAGCCCTCATATGGGTCTGTAGGTGAAAAGTTTTAAGAGTTAGGAAAAAAAACTAGCGCAAAACTGAAAATTGGCCTGGTCCTTAAGGTCAAAATGTGCTTTGTCCTTAAGGGGTTAATTAGAGATGAGCAAATTTCTGAAAAATTTGATTCAGCCAATTCACCAAATTTCCCTAAAAAATTTGGTTCGGTACGAATTTATTTGCGGAAAATCGCGATTAAAAATGGCTATTTTGGCCTACAGAGAGGCTCAATAGGGGTGTAGAACACTTTGCCTTGTCCTAACAAGCATATGTAGTATGCTCTGTTAGTGAAATAATACTGTTATTCAGTATGACATACAGATTACAGGCATCGCTATTAGAGTCCCTGCTGCAGAGCGTCTGGATGTGGCAGATTTTTTATGTAATTTTTATTACATTTTATTTACATTTATTTTAACTTTTTCAGCCATTTACCCATTCTGGTGAGCATCGAGCTGGCGGTCCTCCGCCAGGCGAGATACCACCTGTTCCAGCCTCTGCCTCTCAGCGCCCCCCTCATTGTGAAAGTGCAAATGTTTCATTTTTTAAGTCATGGTTCATTGTTTTCGCTCCAAGCTGTTTCATTGAATTATTGTGATAATTCCACAGGAAATATGACGTCGACGACCACAGGGCCTCAGTCTTGAAAAGATTACATAGATTTTTTTAAATTTAATATTTATATTAGATTCCCAAGTTTAATGTCCCGGCGTTTACTTTGAACTAATACTGTATGACCACAAAACCCAATCTAACAAGGAGTCACATGGCGGTACAATGACAGAGCCTACATAGTACATAGTTAGTATGGTTGAAAAAAGACATACGTCCATCAAGTCCAACCAGGGGATTGAAGGGAAGGATGTAAGGGGATAAGGGAAAGGGATGTAGTTTTATAATTCTGCATAAGCATTAATGTTATTTTGTTCCAGGAATGTATCTAACCCTGCTTTAAAGCTGTTAATTGTTCCTGCTGTGACCAGTTCCTGAGGTAGACCGTTCCATAAATTCACAGTCCTCACGGTAAAGAAGGCGTGCCGCCCCTTTAGACTAAACCTTTTCTTCTCCAGACGGAGGGAGTGCCCCCTCGTCCTTTGGGGGGGTTTAACCTGGAACAGTTTTTCTCCATATTTTTTGTATGGGCCATTTATATACTTATATACGTTTATCATATCCCCCCTTAAACGTCTCTTCTCAAGACTAAACAATTGTAACTCCTTTAATCGCTCCTCATAGCTAAGATGTTCCATGCCCCATATTAGTTTAGTCGCGCGTCTCTGCACCCTTTCCAACTCCGCAGTGTCCCTTTTATGAACAGGCGACCAAAACTGAACAGCATATTCCAGGTGAGGCCGTACCAATGCTTTATAAAGGGGGAGTATTATGTCCCTGCCCCTCGAGTCCATGCCTCTTTTTATACATGACAATATCCTGCCGGCTTTGGAAGCAGCAGCCTGACATTGCATGCTATTCTGTAGTCTGTGATCTACAAGTACACCCAGATCCTTCTCTACCAGTGACTCTGCCAGTTTAATCCCCCCTAAGACATACGACGCATGCAGGTTATTAGTACCCAGATGCATAACTTTAGAGGTGGCAGCAGCATGAGGAGACCATAATCTGGCAGAATGACACAGCCTGGAATTTGCGGCAGCATCAGGAGACCATATAGTGGCAGAATGACACAGCCTGGAGTTGACGGCATCATGAGGAGACCATAGGTCCTCACAATCCCTAAGATTAAAAGATGAATTTTCAAATTTAAATTGAAAATTTATGGTAGCTAGGGCTACCATAACAATTTTTAGGTAATGTCCCAGGCCCAGCAGCATCAGTAAACCATATAGTGGCTGAATGACACAGCCTGGAGGTGGTGGAAGCATGAGGAGACCATATAGTGACTGAATGGCAAAGCCTGGAGTTGGCGGCAGCATGAGGAGACCATATAGTGGCTGAATGACACAGCCTTGAGTTTGAGGCAGCAAGAGGAGACCATATAGTGGCTGAATGGCACAGCCTGGAGGTGGCAGAAGCATGAGGAGTCCATATAGTGGCTGAATGGCACAGCCTGGAGTTGGCGGCAGCAAGAGGAGACCATATAGTGGCTGAATAACACAGCCTGGAGGTGGGGGAAGCATAAGGAAACCATATAGTGGCTGAATGGCACAGTCTGGAGTTGGCGGCAGCATGAGGAAAACATATGATGGCAGAATGAGACAGCAGCAGCATTAGGAATTCTGAAAGTGACAGAGTGGTGCGGTGGGTGGCAATACCAGTACCCAGTGACGAAGGTGGGAGAAAAATGGTCTGATGCAGAGGAATGTTTGTAACTGGGGAGTAGCGCCTTAAATCTGTTTTGCACTGTCCATATTTGTGAAGTCTTGGTGTGGCACCATGGTCAATCTACTCTCATGCATCAGGCATTGGTGGGTGGAAATCTTGGCTGATCCATGCCTGATTCATCTTCACAAAGGTCAGTCTTTCCATATTTTCCGTGGACAGATGAGTTCTCCTTGAGGTGACTATAGCCCCCACCGCACTAAACCCCCGCTTTGATGGCACACTACTGGCCGGGTAGGAGAGCGTTTCCAGGGCAAACTCTGCTAGTTGGGGCCACAAATCAAGTTTGGCTGCCCAGAAGTCCGGCAGATCTTCAAGTTGTGTTGGCATGGGCATGTCAAGGTATGCCCGACCTGCTGGTTCAGGTCCTGCTCCAGCTCTACCTGCTGCTGATAAGTTGCTTCACTATGCGGGTGAAGAAAGGTATTCATCAGCAACTGTAGACTCAGGCTGCTGCTGATGGAGCTGGTACTGCTCCTGCCACCCCACCCCTCCCCAGCAGCCATGGCAGTGGAAGGTGAGCGCAGAGGGCCCCCCGAGCCAGACCTGCGAGAGGATGGACAAAGGCACCGATAGGCATCAGCCAACTTACTACGTATGATGTCTCTGTAGTAGGTTAGTTCGTCCTCCCTCTCAGTGGGTGTAAAAAAGACCCTCATTTTGTGCCGAAAGCGAGGGTCCAATAAGGTAGAGAGCCAGAAGTCATCCCGCAGCTGAATGGTGACAATGCGGCAGTCACTACGCAAGCAACTCAGCATGCATCGTACCATTTGTGCAAGTGACTCGGAGGGACTCCGTGCATCCATCTCCACTGCATACTGCCAAGGTGTGTCTGGGTCCTCTGTCATGCCTTCCTCATAACCCTCTAGCTGCTCCTCCTTTCCTGTCAGATGACTAGAAAAACCACCCATTTCACGAAACAAACTGTGCTCCACTGTGCCCCTCCTCTCCTCCTGTTCAACCCCCACAGGGCTCATGCGGCCGTGAGATGTAGGTACCATGTCTCCAGTGCCCTGACCAGCCATCGTTTCCAACACATGTTGTAGGAAATGAAGCAGTGGAATGACGTTGTTTATCCCGTAATCCTGGCAACTGACTAATAATGGGGCTTTCTCAAAGGGCCTGAGCAAATGGCAGGTGTCACGTATGAGCTGCCACTGGTTGACATTGAAGTTACACAGAGGACTACCCCTATCCGCTTGGATCATCAAGAAATCGGTGATGGCTTTTCTCTGTTTGTATAGTCGGTACAACATATTGAGGGTGGTATTCCAAATCAGACTATCTTGGGAGATACCGTTCTGATGCTGCAGCTCAAGGAGGGTGTGCTTTGCAGTGTACGAGTGTCTGAAGTGCATGCAAAGTTTCCTTCCCATTATTAGAATGTCTTGCAAATGGGGGGGAACACTTCAGGATCCACTCGACAACCAGATTGAACATGTGTGCAATGCAGGGAGCATGGTTCAGCCTTGAGGTGGTGGAGCCATGGCTGGCTTAAAGAGGGAGTGGCGTGCCACTGGGTGATGCAGCAGGCTGGACCACCACATCGGAGCCTCGGTTCTCCCAGGCCACTTTATGGTGGCGCAGCATATGTTGACAAAGGGATGTGGTGCCAACCTTGGGACCCTGGCCATGCTTCACCTCCTGCCGACACATCTTGGATGTGGCTATGTTAACCTCCTCCGGATGCTTGTTGAAAAAATGCCACACCACATAGTAGCTGATTTCCCCCCCCCAACAATCTGCACTGACTGACTCATACTGCAAACTCCAGGAACCCCTGTTCCACTACCTCCTGGGAGGGTAGGCTGCTGCAAAGCAGGTGGTCTACCTCATGCATGTTTGGGTCCAGAATTTACACTTCTGCCACCATGCTGACTGCCAACCATGCTACCACCTTGCTGGCTAAGCTGCTGCCTCACTGGCAACCTGCAACCCTCTTCTCCTGATGAAGCCCCTTCTGCACCTGGCTCCCAGTTGCGGTCGGCTTCATCATCATCAACAAGTGTCTGTTGAGGAACCCGAGGAGGACATCAGTAACGTGCACTGCCTGCTTCAGGACCCTGAATGCTGGCAACACCACCTCCCACGTCATTCTCCTTATCCCTTCTTGCCCGCCTAGCGGAGGAAGTGGCGGATGTCTCCTCCACCTCTTGGCTCGGCAGTAGCTGCTGACTGTCTTAGATTGTCCTCACTGAATAGTGGAGCTGAACCCACAGCATAAGATACTTGTGTAGGAGAGGGAACAGCATAGGACAGAGGCAATGAGAGGACAGGGACTGCTCACAGGCAATGCCAACTGAGGGTTGTGCCTGAGGAACCCACCAACTGTTCATTGGGGGTATCAGATGTCACTTCTGATTAAGTGGATGACCGTGTAAACCGATCGATGATGGCAGATGGGTTGCTGGTCGAGACACGACCGCTAGCTGATACCGGGAGATCAGGCCTCTGCGAATCCTGCTGCCACTCGCCCTAGTCTGCTGCAACCTTTGCCTGATGAATTTAGGCCTCTGCCACTCCTTTGTGCACATCCTGGCACTTCTCTGCCTGATATACTTACTGCGTATATGTGTTGAGTACAATACGCTTCACAACGCTTAAAAAAGTTTTTGTGTACAACACCAGCCAGTGAGTACTTTTGGCTGTCCTTTCACAGTATTTAGGCCCTTAAGACTTTATCAGGAACAAAATAGTACAACACTTGCTGCTCAGTCATCGATCATGGTTTTGTCACATGAGTGGTGTCTGTCACGTGTCTGATCGGCAAACTCACAATATGACTGTGGGTTGCTAATCAGTTTTCATAGTGGCCGAGGCCTTCTAAAGGCCTCAGTGCTAGCCACAGGCTGACCTGCAAATAGCATCTGTCTCAGGTACCCTTTACTAACAGAATCTTAATGTAACTGATCAGTGCTTTGCAATAGCATAGCATTAATCAGTATAAGCAATCTAATGATTGCTTATAAAAGCTTCCACCTTAAAAAAGTCAAATAAACCCCTTTTCCCATTTTTTTTTAATAATAATTAAAAAAAAATGCATATTTGGTATTGCTGCATGTGAAATTTTCCAAAATTATTACAATTTTACATTATTGATCCTATGCGGTGAATGGCATAAACGGGGGTAAAAAAACAAAACACAATTGCAGATTTTTGGTCACATCATATATAAAAATAAATTAATAAAATAGTGATCAAAAAGTCCCATCTATACTTAAACAACTACAGGTCACGGCACAAAAAATAACCCCTTAAACAGCCACATAAAAAGAAAAATATAGTTGGCCGTAAATGTTGGCACCCCTGAAATTTTTCAAGAAAATTAAGTATTTCTCACAGAAAAGGATTGCAGTAACACGTTTTGCTATACACGTTACACCTGGGGCAAGTAACAGGCGTGAGCAATATAAAAATCACACTTGAAAGCAGATAAAAAAAGAGAGAAGTTCACTTAGTCTTTGCATTGTGTGTCTGTGTGTGCCACACAAAGCATGGACAACAGAGAGAGGAGAAGAGAACTGTCTGAGGACTTGAGAACCAAAATTGAGGTCAAATATAAACAATCTCAAGATTACAAGTCCATCTCCAGAGATCTAGATTTGCCTTTGTCCACAGTGCACAACATTATCAAGAAGTTTGTAACCCATGGCACTGTAGCTATTTTCCCTGGGCATGGACGGAAGAGAAAAATTGATGAAAGGTGTTCACGCAGGATAGTCCAGATGGTGGATAAGCAGCCCCAAACAAGTTCCAAAGATATTCAAGCTGTCCTGCAGGCTCAGGGAGCATCAGTGTCAGTGCGAACTGTCAACATTTAAATGAAATGAAACGTTATGGCAGGAGACACAGGAGGACCCCACTGCTGACACAGAGACATGAAAAAGCAAGACTACATTTTGCCGAAATAACCTTGAGTAAGCCAAAATCCTTCTGGGAAAACATCTTATGGACAGATGAGACAAAGATAGAGCTTTTTGGTAAATCACATCATTCTACTGTTTACAGAAAATGGAATGAGGCCTACAAAGAAAAGAACACAGTACCTACAGTGAAATATGGTGGAGATTCAATGATGTTTTGGGGTTGTTTTGCTGCCTCTGGCACTGGATGCCTTGAATGTGTACAAGGCATCATGAAATCTGAGGATTACCAATGGATTTTGGATCGCACTGTACAGCCCAGTATCAGAAAGCTGGGTTTGCGTCCGAGATCTTGGGTCTTCCAGCAGACAATGACCCCAAACATATGTCAAAAAGCACCCAGAAATGGATGGCAACAAAGAGCTGGAGAGTTCTGAAGTGGCAGCAATGAGTCCAGATCTAAATCCCATTGAACACCTGTGGAGAGATCTTAAAATTGCTGTTGGGAAAAGGCGCCTTCCAATAATAGAAACCTGGAGAATTTTGCAAAGGAAGAGTGGTCCAATATTCTGGCTGTGAGGTGTAAGAAGCTTATTGATGGTTATTGGAAGCGACTGATTTCAGTTATTTTTTACAAAGGGTGTGCAACCAAATATTAAGTTAAGGGTGCCAATAATTTTGAAGAAAAAAAAAATCAAGGAAAAAATCCAGCTCCTGGTGAAAGGCAGAAATCCTAAAACTTAACTTTTTATCAAGCACATTAAAAGAGGAGAATGCCACGGCAGGTGGCAAGCGACATGTCATTCTAAAATCAGGAGTAAACGCCGACGTGTTTCGAGCTGTTGCTCTTAGTCATGGCCACCCCTCCTATTGGTGGTCTAGACCAACCACCAATAGTAGATCAGTGGGCGGGGGGGTTTACTTTCATTTTCCCCGTCCTGCCCACCCACAATAGACGGGGCAGAACGGGGAAAATGAAGAGGACCAGGCGCCGACGTCCACTTACCCGTCCGGAGGCAGAGGAGCGACAGTGATCAGTGGGCGGCAGAAGAGGACGGCTCCCTGGATCCGACGGAAGCCGGTAAGTTGCCTAGCAACATCTGGGGGGCTACAGTCTGAGACCATTATACAGTGGTCTCTAACCTGTAGCCCTCCAGATGTTGCAAAACTACAACTCGCAGCATGCCGAGACAGCTATTTGGGCATGCTGGAATATGTAGTTTTGCAACAGCTGGAGGACTGCAGTTTGAGACCACTATACAGTGGTCTCTAAACTGTATCCCTCCAGATCTTGCAAAACTACAACCCCTAGCATGCCCAAACAGCTCTTTGCTGTCTGGGCATGCTGAGATTTGTAGTTTTGCAACATCTGGAGGGTCACAGTTTGGAGATCACTGGGCAGTGGTCTATAAACTGTAGACCTCCAGATGTTGCAAAACTGCAAATCCCAGCATACCCAAACAGCAAACAGCTGTCTCGGCATGCTGGGAGTTGCTGTTGCGTACCTCCAGCTATTGCATAACTACATCTCCCAGCATGCCCTTCGGCGATCAGTACATGCTGGGAGTTGTAGTTTTGCAACAGCTGGAGGCACACTGGTTGGAAAATACTGAGTTAGGTAACAGAACCTAACTGAAGGTTTTCCAACCAGTGTGCCTCCAGCTGTTGCAAAAGTACAACTCCCAGCATGCACGGTCTGTCAGTATATGCTGGGAGTTGTAGTTTTGCAACAGCTGGAGGCACACTGGTTGGAAAATACTGAGTTAGGTAACAGAACCTAACTGAAGGTTTTCCAACCAGTCTGCCTCCAGCTGTTGCAAAAGTACAACTCCTCAGTCAGAACATGCTGAGAGTTGTAGTTTTGAAACAGCTGGAGGTTTTCCCCCCCATGTGAACGTACAGGGTACGTTCACAAGGGCAGGTTTACAGTAAGTTTCCTGCTTCAAGTTTTGGCTGCGCAAAGTCCTAGCGGGAAACTCACCGTAACCAGCCAGTGCGAATGTACCCTAAAAACACAACACTACACTAACACATAATAAAGGGTAAAACACTACATATACACCCCCTTACACTTTCCCCCCAATAAAAATGAAAAACGTATCGTGCGGCAGTGTTTCCAAAACGGAGCCTCCAGCTGTTGCAAAACAACAATTCCCAGCATTTCTGGACAGCCACTGACGGTCCAGGCATGCTGGGAATTTAGCAACAGTTGGAGGCACCCTGTTTGGGAATCACTGGCGTAGAATACCCCTATGTCCACCCCTATGCAATCCCTAATTTAGTCCTCAAATGCGCATGGCGCTCTCTCACTTCAGAGCCCTGTCGTATTTCAAGGAAACAGTTTAGGGCCACATATGGGGTATTTCCGTACTCGGGAAAAATTGCACTACAAATTTTGGGGGTCTTTTTCTACTTTTACCCCTTATGAAAAGGAAAAGTTGGGGGCTACACCAGCCTGTTAGTGTAAAAAAAAAAAAAAAAAAATAATTTTTACACTAACATGCTGGAGCTGCCCCATACTTTTTATTTTCACAAGCAGTAAAAGGAAAAAAAGACCCCCAAAATTTGTAAAACAATTTCTCATGAGTACGGAAATACCCCATATGTGGGCGTAAAAAGCTCTGTGGGTGCACAACAAGGATCAGGAGTGAGAGCGCACTATGTACATTTGAGGCCTAAATTGGTGATTTGCACAGAGGTAGCTGATTTTACAGCCGTTCTGACATAAACGCAAAAACATAAATACCCACATGTGAGACCATTTTGGAAACTACACCCCTCACGGAACGTGACAAGGGGTATAGTGAGCCTTAACACCCCACAGGTGTTTGACGAATTTTTGGAAAAAAAAAAGTTTTCACTAAAATGCTGGTGTTACCCTAAATTTTTCATTTTCACAAGGGAAAATAGGAAAAAAGCCCCCCAAAATTTGTAACCCCATTTCTTCTGAGTAAGAAAATGCCCCATATATGGATGTAAAGTGCTCTGCTGGCACACTACAATGCTCAGAAGAGAAGGAGCGCCATTGGGATTTTGAAGAGAAAATTTGTCCGGAATTGAATGCCCCGTGTGTTTACAACACCCCCATAGTGCCAGAACAATGGACCCCCCCACATGTGACCTCATTATGGAAACTACACCCCTCATGTAATGTAATAAGGGGTGCAGTGAGCATTTACGTCCCACAGATGTCTGACAGATTTTTGGAACAGTGGTCCGTGAAAATGAAAAATAAAATTTTTCATTTGCACAGCCCACTGTTCCAAAGATCTGTCAAACGCCAGTGGGGTGTAAATACTCACTGCACCCCTTATTAAATTCTGTGAGGGGTGTAGTTTCCAAAATGGGGTCACATGTGGGGGGGGGGGGGTCCACAGTTCTGGCACCACGGGGGGGGGGGGGGCTTTGTAAACGCACATGGCCCCTGACTACCATTCCAAACTAATTCGCTTTCCAAAAGCCCAATGGCGCTCCTTCTCTTCTGAGCATTGTAGTGTGCCAGCAGAGCATTTTACGTCCTAACATGGGGTATTTCCATACTCAGAAGAGATGGGGTTACAAATTTTGGGGGGCAATTTCTCCCATTACCTTTTGTAAAAATGGTAAATTTGGGGAAAAAACTGCACTTTAGTGAAATTTTTTTTTCATTTACACATCTGATTTTAACGAAAAGTCGTCAAACAGCTGTGAGGTGTTAAGGCTCACTGGACCCCTTGTTACATGCCTTGAGGGGTGTAGTTTCCAAAATGGTATGCCATGTGGAGGTTTTTCTGCTGTTCTGGCACCATAGGGGCTTCCTAAAGGTGACATGCCCCCCAAAAACCATTTCTGCAAAATTCCCTCTCCAAAATCCCATTGTCGCTCCTTCCCTTCTGAGCCCTCTACTCCGCCCGCCGAACACTTGACATACACATATGAGGTATTTCCTTAATCAAGAGAAATTGGGTTCCAAATTTTGGTGGGCTTTATCCTACTATTACCACTTGTAAAAATAAAAAAAACCTGGTCTACAAGAACATGCGAGTGTAAAAAATGATGATTTTGAATTTTCTCCTTCACTTTGCTGCTATTCCTGTGAAACACCTAAAGGGTTAACAAACTTACTCAATGTCATTTTGGATACTTTGAGGGGTGCAGTTTTTATAATGGGGTAATTTGTGGGGTATTTCTAATTTGAAGGCCCTTCAAATCCACTTCAAAACTGAACTGGTCCCTGAAAAATTCCGATTTTGAACATTTTGTGAAAAACTGGAAAATTGCTGCTGAACTTTGAAGCCCTCTGATGTCTTCCAAAAGTAAAAACATGATGCAAACATAAAGTAGACATATTGTATTTATGAATCTATATATAATTTATTTGGAATGTCTATTTTCCTTAGAAAAATGCAAAATTTTCAAATTTTTCATCAAATTTTTGAATTTTTCACCAAGAAATGATGCAAGTAGCGATGAAAATTTACCACTACCATAAAGTAGAATATGTCACGAAAAAAAAAAAATTCGGAATCAAATTTATAAGTAAAAGCATCCCAGAGTTATTAATGCTTAAAGTGATAGTGGTCAGATTTGCAAAAAATGCTCCCGTCCTTAGGGTCATAATGGGCTCCGTCCCCAAGGGGTTAAAGAAAGTTTTCCCACAATTTTTTTTTGTGAAAGCTGGGAAAGGCAGGGGCCGCTTTCCCAGCAGAGCCTCATCATCCAAGCAATATTCTAGAGGCCCCTCCCAGGACCGAAACAACTTCCAAACCTCGTCCTTCACTCCAGTTCCATTCTTCCCAAGCAGAGGATGCCCATGGAGAGCAAGAAGACATTGTGGTTATCCCAGAACCAGACCATCCTCAGGCAAGTCCAGTTCCACTATTTTCTTCACTCCTTCCCTTGGGAGGAAAACTCCAACATTTTATCCATGCTTGGGCTTCCCTAACATCAGACCAATGGATACTGAACACAGTGTCAGGTTTTCTGATAGAATTCATTTCTCCTCCAATACAACACACTTTCCCTCATCCGATTCAATTTTCCCACTCAGACCAGAATCTCATAGATCTAGAGATCAAAGATCTTGTTTCCAAAGTAGCAATTACTCTAATTTCAAGTCAGACTCCTGTCTTCCTCAGCCATCTTTTTCTAGTAAAGAAAAAAGACAGAAGTCACAGACCAGTCATCAATTTACCGTATTTTTCGCCGTATAAGACGCACTTTTTCTTCCCCAAAACTGGGGGGAAAAAGTCGGTGCGTCTTATATGGCGAATACACCCCTATCGCGACGGTCCCTGCGGCCATCAACAGCCGGGACCCGCGGCTAATACAGGACATCACCGA